>NC_068410.1:29166920-29191923 GCF_023724105.1 Carassius gibelio | reverse complement strand
CATAGAGATAGAAAGGGAAACTGAGAGTCTCAACCAATTTCCAGTGAAGGCTTCTGCTAAATTAAAACAGGAAGTTTGTGTGAATGTACAAGAAACTTGCACCCTTTTGCACTTCTTGTTTTGCTGTCAACCTAATCTATAACTGTCCTTTGAAATGTGTTTTCAGCATCAAATAGCCTAAGCATAAGAAAGGCCCACTTAAATATTCAAAATAGAAACATATCCATAAAATAAATAGTTAAACCTGGTAATATGACTTTAAGACCATTATACTCTATATAACAAGAAGGAAAATTAATTTAACGGTTTATTCAAGTGTAGCTCCTAAAAGGAAACTCAGGTTTAGTGTAATAGGAAACCAGTAGAAAGAGACACACCCATTCACAAAAAATAAAGGGAGTCCTGCACTTAGCCTATTATTGTTATATTTTTATATTTATGCTCCTTAATCACGTTCCAGAACCGGATAAACAACACAATAGAGGAATTCCGTCCTTCCGCAACACTTGATGCTCTTTTACACTCGCAGGCAGCCTATGCTTGTAAAGCGCGGGTGACATAAATGCATGAAGTTACATTCAGGGGATTTTCACATGCATTTTCGCATAAAGGACAGGGAACTACAAGGGTTTCACGTCTCAACGGACAGTATGATGTTTCTCGATACAATGTCATCAGGTCTGATGCCCATAGATCTATTCAGTGGCAAAATCAGCGCGCTGTTGCTGGTGTAGGCCTATTGATTGGCGAATCTTCCTGCATATCATCGGTCATCAGCATAATCATTGTGTCCATTAGATGTCCATCAATACTGGTGAGGGACGCATGTATGAACCGAGAGGATGCATAAGTCCAGCAGCAGCATATCGGAACGAGGACAGTTTTCCTGAGTTGTGATTGGTCGATGGGAATAAGGGGCGGGGCGTCGCCCTGCGATCACAGAGGCGCACTGTACGAGAGGGCGGATCTGACTCTGCACATCGGCCAACACTACAGCGTACTGAATTTTAAAAACAACAACATAGGGTAAGTGCACTTTGACATTGTGACTAGCGCTCACATTATACAACCTCACAATCGGAAATGCATGCCTATGCATTAAAATATCCTACGCTTAATGAAGACAAAACGATTTGGCGCGCACGCGTAGATTGTGATGCAGTCCCAGGCATTACTTGACAGGCGTTAGTTATTTTTACATACACGCGAGATAATCGAGCGTTGTAAATAAAGGGTGCACGTCGACCTGCCGAGATTTCTTTGTCTGGGCACTGCCGCAGTTTGGATGTTCAGGACAGGTGTCCTCCGCAGCAGCAAAGCTCTGTATGAAAACTACTCTAGTTACATAACTTCAGTAGCCTACAGTGCCACATATTGTTTCAACATTGTGGACACTGTGGGATGATGAAATCGTGCGAGGTTCCTAGAGGACGTTCTGAGCTCTACACCCCATATAGCCTAAACTGCAAGCGAGCGAAGCTACAAACCAGAACGCGTCTGTTATAATAAACTAAGATGGCATGATTGTAATAAGCGCGTTCTAGTTTGTCGCATCGCATTGTTCTCATTCATACTGGGTCTGTGCATCGCGTGCTCGGCTCTCTGCAGCACTGCACTCTTCAACATGCCTCGGACATGCGTCATGCTGTAAAATGCAATTGAAATGGAACACGCGATCAGGAACCGACGCACCGAGGGTCATGCATGGATGTCTGGGACTGTGGGAGACGTTCATATGTGTTATTAAACATAGCTATTCCCCCATGGCCTCTTTTTCTCGTTTGATATTCTGAATTGTTGCATTCTAGAGAGACAGAGGAACAACACTTTGACCACACCCCCCTTAAGTCTAATTCCATATTCGGTTATTGCACATTATTTCTTCTTCTTTGCACTCTGACTGGCTTTGTTTGCTTTGCATAAAGGTAGGTCATAAACAAATGTCAGTGGTGTTTATTCAGGTAACGCTTGTATGAAGGACAAGGATGTGTCCTTCTTATATTCTTGTCTGTATTTTGTTGTTATTATTGCATTTCAACTGGGACTTATATTGTTCAAAGATCGATTCGCTTTTAAATATCAGGATTAAATATAGAAGTGATTTATACCATAAAGGCTGTTGTCATTCTGCAAATGTTTTCATTTGCCTGACATCATATTGGGTGTGAATGCACGTTAACATGTAAATTATCTTAGGTAGTACTACATAAACAATACACTGGTAAATAATAATGTTCCTCTCAAACAAAAGCCTGTATAAATAATATAAAATCACTCTCAATCGCAATTACTGTGTATTTTAATTGATTTAAATAATTTAATTAATAATTTAAATGTAAATGATTTAAATTTGCTTGGTAAATGTTAAACCTATTTTGATGGATTATGATCATTAATCATTATATTTGAATGAGCTGCCACATTTGAAATCTACATATTTCATAATAACCTATAGTGGTGCTGTTATGCTTCTGATGGTAGCTGGTTAACACAGTTTTTAACTAGACCAAATTGGGGTCTAGATCAAGCTAGACCTTGATAAAGCTGGTAGACAATGTCAGACTTGTAACAACCCAGCTCCAAAAAGCAGCTTGGGCACTTTAAACTGATATGATATTTTTTTTAGTGGCAATATCAACCTGAATTTAACAGGAATTCTGACATTTGTCTCAAAATGTATTTTTTGTTGCCCTTTTCCCTATCAATATTCAATATAAAAAATATTTAAACTGAAAGCTTAAGACCTAAAAATTCATCATTTTAAAATCAGACATTGCATCACCATGGAAATGGTACTTTAAAATCATTTTATAAAATGTATTTGTTAATGAATTTTAACAGTTAACTGTAAATTGTTTTATATAAATATAGGGTGAACCAACAGTGTCATCATATGTTGCTGGGAAAGGGAAGCTCTGTAAGATGGCATGCTGTTTTCTGGACAGCCGTGATTCTGGGGTGTCAGGTCAGGGCCTGCCGGACTGTTGTGATGCCCTGCGTCCCGTCATACATAATCTTGATTCCCCTCACTGATGGCCTCTGACTCTAATCCACACAGACACCCCCCCTCCGATGTTGTGCTGTGACCATGGGCAGGATGTTTATAAGGGAGGCCAATAGCACTCTCCCCATTTTAGGATGACGATATAAGCTTAGGGTGAGAAATGTTCAAGATTATGTTTGGTTACAAAAATATCAGCTTAGCTGATAATAATGCAACACTTCAATCCAACTCAGCAGTTTGACAGTTTAAGGTGCCTTATTTTTGGATGCCTCACTTTTACTCAGAATAACTTAGAGACAGACAGAGACTGGTAGCGGCGCAGATACATAAACCCTGTCACAATGAGTGGCAGCCAGTAATGGCATGCTCAATGGCTTTGGCACACAATGGAGCACATTGAGCCAGACCTCCGTCCCACGTTCTGTGTGCATTCATACAGGAATGGTTGGAATACAGCGTTTACACAGCAACACAAATGGCTGCCAAATGCCAGCCCAGTAGTCTCTTCTCAAAAACTCTTTTGAGCTCGCCGTTCTCCTTTAAACCGCACGAGGACAGAGCGTGCGCTTCTGTCAGACTCTGTTTAGATTTTGGAGCATTTGTTTTGAGCGACATTTGAAGAGACTCATCTGGTTCTTTGTTGAATCTCTATGTTTTACACAAGCCCAAACTATTAGAATAAAAAAAAAATGATATCTCAATATTCTCTCTTTTTTACTTTATAGGGAGTTTATATACTTTATAGTTCACCCCAGAGTTGACTGTTTACTAGCCCCCATGTTTATTCCAAACCTGTATGCAATTCTTTCTTTTGTGGGGTACAAAAGGATACATTTTGAGGAACATTGTTAACTCAGCACTGAAGCCCACTGATTGACATTTTATGGACAAAAACATATTTCTCAAAATATCATGTTACACAGAAGAAAGTCAGTCATACGGGTTTGGAATTACAGGACATAAGGGTGAGAAAATGATGACATATAGTACCTTTTGGGTGGAGTATTCCAAAAGTGTCAAACCTTAGAGTCATCTTGTGCTTCAGTGGAAGAATAACTGCTGTCTGTTAAAATAGTCAACTGATCAGTCTCACACATTTACTTACTTGATTAGTGACCTTGATTTTTCATCCTGTGGTCTGTGACTTATCCTATCTGCACTTTTCTAGTCATGCATTAAGACAAGTTTCTTTAATACAGCCTCAGATGTTCAGTGTAGTCTCAGACTTTTGGACGAACACTGTACTTACTTACACACATACACCCACCCACAGAGTTCAGGCCTCTTGAATCAAACAGATGATTTAAGTGAACAAGAGTGTCCCTTCAAAACAGAGAGTGATGGCACTCTGTGACATGCCACTTTGTGCCAGGGCTGGTGACATCACGCAGGGCACAGAGAAAAACTGCTGAATCACAGCAGGACACAGGGCCGTGTCAGAGTCAGAGCAGTAGAAGTGCAGGGATGTACCTGTGTCTCATTTACCACGGTCTGATGAGTGAGCCTCAGGATACCACACCATATGACCTGCCATATGACATGTTGTTTGTTTTTTCTCTCTTTCTTTGGCTTTAATAAAACAATATTGTTATCATTAAATCTAAAACATTTTCAGTAATACAGCTGAAATACAATAAAATGTAAATAGTATATGAAGCACTAAATCTTAAAGTACATACAAACATCGTATTGCTTTGGAACTTAATATTAATAACATATTTTTAAATTCATCTGTGTTTGCTAAATCATCATTTTTTAAATGATATTTATTAATATTTAGTCACATTTATTCAATATTTGTAACTTTAAAACCAAAATGACAAAAGCTGGAAACTAAATGCAAATGTACAATCACAATTAATTATATTAACAATAATAATAATAAAAAACACTCATGAAAAATGTGCCGAAATATTACTTATCAACAAAATTGAATGGGACGATGTACTGTAGAAAGATTTCTGTAAGAGGTCATTTTAAGGATTAAATGTTTAGTTTATGTTCATACGGTCTAATGTTACTGTACGTCAATGTGTGTGCTGGACAGAAACAGCTGATTACAGTAAGTGTTTTGGGATGATGTTGTGACGTCTGACAAATACGAGGGGGAATCACTCTACCTCTAATCCCTTCATTTTCTGGACCAGCTGGGCCTCTTACCATCCATCAGGATATCAAGAGAATTACTCTTTACATCCATCTACATACAGGGGGATGGGGAAAACAAGGAGGGGTGGAAGGAAATGCAAAGATGTGGATAAGTAATAAAAGTGAATTGGAAAGAGGAGATGGATTCTGGGTAGGGTCTGGGGCAGCAGCATTTTAATCCCATGTTTAGCTTTGAACAGACTTGCATAATCATATTAATGTCTGATCAAAACCATTGTGGAGATTTGTTTGGCTCTTAACTCATTTGCCCCCCGCTGTCAAAATGCACAGCGGCTTGATTTTTGGTTTGTATGTTCGTCACGCAACATTGTCGCATCTTTTTGGACCTTTGTTGAATAGGACAGTGCGTAATTGTTTTAATCTGGGTTCTCTGAATGTGGATAGTGTGACAGCTAGAGAAACAATGAGGCACATGCATTGGGCTAGTGCACAATGACAAGCTCTCTCTCTTTCTCTCTCTCTGTACCTTTCTTTCTCTCACTGACACTGTTTATTGGCATTATAAGGAGCCGTTTTGTGTGAACTGATAAATTTGAGCAAATCAAGAAGTAGAATTTTAGTCTAGTGGCACCTGATGTCCTATCCTAAACAGGTTCACATGCTCGTAGTGTATAATTGTGTTTTATAGAAGCATTTTCTCTCGCGCTCTGCTGTTAAGAGGAGATAATCAATTTAATCTTTTAAAGTGCGACTTGTATGACAGCTGTACATTTGGCATTCAGCCACATCCTTCAAATTGGCTGCTGATCTTAATATGTGGTGTACAGGCAGATGATCAGATTTGTCTAGGTCTGAACATCTGGCCATATTTGTGTTTTGTAAGCCTTCATATGAGAAGTCTTGGAGTGTATGACCCATCATATATTGGTCATTGATTTGAAGATATTAATTGTTATCTATTAACTTATGAATGTTAGCTGTAAGGAGCAAAAATAGTCCATTAAATTTTTATTGCAGGATTATCTAGGGCAAGATAGAGGGAGAATATGTTTATGCCTTTTCAGCTGCATGACTTTTTAATTGTGTTCAGGCCTTCTTTGTTTTCACTGATCACCCTCATTTTTTTTTTTCTACAGGAGGATGGACTTCAGTTTACGTGATGCCTTCACAGATGGGGCACCTAAGGCGACCCAGGACAGCCTGCTGAAGAGGGATTTTGTGGCTGGGTTGGAGGCACAGACCTATGATGATAAAGTGGGCGAGACCGTTGGGAAGACAGAATACCGCCCCCTTCTGGATGGGAGGGATGGCAAAAGGGAAGGTATGTGTTTTTAAATACGTTTTTCCATAACTGAACATTTACCCTTCTTTATGTTATTCAGTAGCAAAATTGTTTAATTGAAAACAAAGTTATATGATTGTTAAAGGATATTTAATATCCAAGCAACTTTTTTTATTCCATACAACAAGCCTTCAAATTGATAGCATAACTGTATATCATTTATGACATACAATTAGAATATGTTACAGAAATTTCTGTGCTGTTCTTTTGAAATTTGTATTCATCAAAGAAACAAATTGTATCACACTTTCCACAAAAAGATTAAGCAGCACAACAGTTTGTAACATTAATGAAAATACAATTTTTTTTTCCTTGAGCACCAAATCATCATTGAATGATTTCTAAAATATTTTGTGACACTGAAGACTGGAGTATTGGTTGATGAAAATTCACAGGAAAAAATAATAAATTAAAATAACTAATAAATTAAATAATTCAATTATATTTAGAAATTGATTTGAAAAATAAAGCAGTTAATTTAAATATTACAGGTTTTATTTTTTTCCAAAACCTACAAATATTATTTAAATATTATAAATAATATAATAAGTATATAAATCAAATAAAATATAATACAAAATGCATATTATTTGCTGCTCTTTTTTTATTTTATTTTTTTTAATGCAGATAGGTTGGTTATATTGTGTAGTACAATGCAACATTAGGAACAGCCCGTTCACTTTCACTTTTGTAATTTACTGTCTTCCTTTTGCACTGGACTGTAATCTGATGTATCTAATCTGAAGTAGATGCTGTTTGTGGTTGTTTGTGGTTATGGTTGTCTCTCTTCTCTATCTGCCAAAACGTATAAAGGCAAATGGCAGAAGCACATTTTATTCCTTTCCTCTAGTTTCACATCCTGTTCGAGTTGGTTTCATGAGAAAAAACTCATTGAAATTCCAAGGTATTTTGGGTTGCTTTTATGCTTGTTTGTCTAGGACATATGCCTGATCATGGTTGGCAACATCTCAGATCTAAGAATTTCCCCTAAGATTAGGTTCTTTTCTCTTTTTTTCACCTCGCCAGCCGCCTCAAACCATTCTGTCTTCTGCCAAGAACCCTCCCGAGTGAACTCTAGGTTCAGTTAAGCAAACGCCATCCTTCCTCTTGGGTTACAACCATCACCACTATTTATTCTCAAAAGTGTTTATTATCTGCTGGGGCACAGTTTTACAGTTAAATCACCTGGTATGCATGATAGCGCTAATAGTGTCTAGGCTACTGAATAAATATGCTAAATTTGGTATTGTTTAACACTGGTGCTTTTTGTAAAGTCAGTCATTGGTAAAACATTTACAAACAAACCATAAAGGTCACATAAAGACTATGAAATAGCTGTAGGTTAATGAATGTTTGATGAAGCTTTTGAGCGTTTGGCTTTTGGGATTGGGCCATCCTTTTATATTTCCTTTTCATTAGTCATATGAAAGCGTTTGTTTTGTTTTCTACATGTAAGAGAATATGCAGAAATGTTGACCTTTACAGTATGATATTGGGCTTGTGCTTGGTATAATGCTTAGACATCAATACAGCAGGATGCCCTCTGAACAACAGTAAGGTATATGTGTATGTGTGCAGCAGTGAGCAGATATGTGGATGCGGAGATCAGCAGATCTTTCTACAGAAGATGTCACAGATACTTTTCATAGCTTCAGCCAAAGATCCAAATGAGTGTGATTACATTTCTGCCTCGGTTAAGAGAGAGAAATGGCCATGTATTTGATGTTACTCTAAAGACTTTCACTCTCAGTATGATCAGGCTGTAGCATCTCATAGTTAGCATATAGCAAAAGCTTATGTTTCTGTAGCTTCTCATCAGATCATTGCTGGAACTGACATTTTTTTCAGAAATAATAACTAAGCATACGTTTATGTATTGAGAAAACATTACTGCCTGCTAGCAGGCAACGAAATATATGTCCTGCAACATTTTTTTCCCCCTGAAAAGGTTGCGTGAGATAATAAAGCTTGTTTATTGACAAAGTAATAAAGATTTATGGAAATTGTAAGTTGTCTGTTGACAAGCGCTTGGAGGCTCATTTCTAAAGAACAAAGTACAAGATTAATCAATAACTATGCTGGCTATTAAAGGCTATGCAGCCCCTTCGAATCATAATAAAATTACACTTACAGTTCATTATTGTATACATTTTCATTCATGTCGTTTTTACTAATGTTGTAAATAACTAATTATTTGCAGTGCTCATCCTGTTCTACTCTCATATGACCTTCCTTTTCAAACAGCTGCATGTTGCAGACATCAAGGCTATTCAACTGGGTTAGAAATTAATATTTTCATTGTGTAGTATAACAAATATAATAAAATACTCAGTTTATTCTTTTTAATATGCTGCTTTAATAAATTTGACATGGGTTAACATTTTGTTTTATTGTTCGTTTTAGTTGTGTGGTCTGTGGGAAGGGTGAAAAACTCATCACTTGTCACAAAATCTAAAAAAAAAACATATAAGCAGTCTCTTATTACTAGATTAAATATGATTTATCTTTGATTATTAAATATTAAATATAGTCTTTGAATATACAAAAATAGCAACCTTGGTTGTTATTTATGTCTAGTTGTTATTGAAATACTGAAGAAGCTTGTGTCAACTTAGTAGTTGGTATACAAACACAAATTACTAAATAAAGGAAAATAATTCAAATGACATGAAATAGATTCAAGTAGAATTATTTTGTGTATCAGTGTGCTTTAAAAGAATACTCCAGCCACAAATGTGCATGTGAATTCTAACCTATGACTATCTTTTCTTCTCTGGAACACAGAAGAGGATATTTTGAGAAATGCCTCAGTGGTTTTTGTCCATACAGTGGAAGTCAGTGGGGTCCAGTGATGTTTGCGTCCCAGTGTTCTTCAAAATGTCTTCTATTTCATTAATTAGTCGATTCGTTTTAACAGTATTTCTGTAAAAATTCTGTAGTTCATCCATCATGTTTGTGTGTTTTTGCATAACCATATTGCATGTTAGAGACTCTCTGGTTCTTTGTGTGCTTGCTGCTGGTACTCACAGCACAGTACTGGTTTATGACGTTATATAACTGATGCTGTGCTTAATAGGATGTCTGCTGCTCCCCCCTTAAACTGCAAAAGGAGGCTCTCTACTACAGCATGACTTGCAGTCTGCACCTCAAGTGCCTCATGTCTGGGACAAAAGTGGCTATTTTTAGTCCCTCTTCCATTTTTTGGCTTTTAACTGAAGCTTGTTTTCAGGTTCATATGCTTCTCTTTGTGTGGCCATTGCTCTGCTCAGTTTTTTTTAGTACACCCTTAGCATCCTGGAGCATAAAGAACATTGAAAACATGCTACTTGAGGCATAAATGCAGAAATCACCCATTACGGTCGACCCCTCTCTACCTTATCAACATTCAACACAAAGGCCTGGCCAACAGATTCCCATTGCATCCTTGCTAATATAGCGGACACAGCGTGACTCACAGTGACACATGCACTGATCCTGTTCCACAGAGAGGATCATTGCATGGAGCTGGAACAGCCCAGTCCTGTGGGAGTGCGTTCATTAATCCAGGGCTGGTATCTGAGCTAATGCTGGTTCAGTGCTGGCTCCTCGTGTCAGTCAGTTTTGATGCTGACAGAGTGCTTTGCCTAGGGAACATAGAGCAGCCTCAGCTGGTTGTATAACTACGGTAACAGGCCTGCAGTCTCAGACTGTCCCATCATCTTAGCATCACTCATCTCTAGTTGCCCTTCTCATAATGGCGAAATATTGTAATGGATTGAAGCAGGCTTATTTTCGGGGATGCCCCTCCCCAGTGCCTTTGACAGGGGACACATTCAATTAGACAGTCAATCAGATTTCATGAAAGTCACATTTACAGGACCTAATAAATGCCATTAATCACTAAAGTTACCAATGAAGAGAATGTGTTCATCTTGCTGTTAAATATTAGACTAACTAACAACAATAACAAGTTAAATACAGTAGCTACTGTATGTGGTTGTTTTTATATACTGTCTTTGGTGTTGCCATCTGCCATCTTGGATTGTATTATTTAGTGAATTAATTTGCTGGAAAAAAAAGCACTTGTAGCATTTCCTGCATAAATCATTTGCTCTTTAGTTTTAAAAACTAACAATGTTGATGTACTTGTAGAGAGTCAGTTTGTCTGTTTTCTCTTTTTTTCAGGGTCTGGGTCCTTGAATGCAGGCCAGCCTGGAGGGCAACGTCCGGACCCTCAGGGAGATATCCATCCCAGCCCGCCTGGACAATATGTCTATAAGAATGACTTTCAATCAGGTGGGATCATTGAGTATGTCAGGCTTGCTTAAGAGAATTGAATTAAATCGTTCACCAAAAAAAATCGAATTATGTGCTAGACATTAGCCCAAGTCTTTCTAATTCCAGGTCCAGCATCAATGATGGAAAAGCCTGTCCAATTAGGTAACCAGCAGATGGGATCTACTGTGAAGGATAACAGCATGGACCCTTTTCTGGGTAACCACTGCAGTGTTTGATCTTGCTGCCTTAAAGTCGTGGGTTCTATTCAGTTCATTTCCTCAGGCTCGGTTAAGTTTTAATGCGCTATCGCTCTGCTGCTCTGTGCTTCAGGGTTCTCTCAGCCTGGAATGAAAATTGGTATGAATATGAATGTTGGCATGGCCCCTTTCCAGAGCTCCAAACCCCCCAGCATGGGTGAACCTCAGAAGACCTCACCCTTGTTTGCCAATGAACCACCCAAACCATCCCAGATAACTGCTAATCTGAGTGACACAAGCCCTCGTAACAGCCTGGAAAGTTCTGCAGGTAAAGTCTATCACCACTTAAGGCACCTCACTGCAGTCTAGAACAGGTAAGACAGACTTTAAACACAGATATTAACATACTGATTGATTATTATGTAACAGAATGTTCTATGATCTGAGCTGTCATATCATTCCACTGTGTCAGGTCAAGGCATGGATGCCTCATCAATATCTTGTCACAAGATAATTGCTTCATAATTTTCATGGTCTTCAAGATACCACTTATTCTGAGTATGATTTTACTGATATGATAAGCAATTGTAGGATGTTAACTCTGGTATTGGATGCTATGAGTATATGTAACCTGAAAAATAGGGGTAGTGAAAAATTAATTAGGGACTAGACTAAACATCTTACAGTGTGAAATGTCCATTCCAAATAATTTTACATGATAGATCATAATAGCCAATGATCGTTATTCACAGTTTGTTTTTGACTAGCCTGTGTGCACTATGTCTTCAAGTGCGCATTATGGTGGAAGGCATTTTAAAGATTTATCTTCAGCCACTCTGTAATATTACTTTTTGAGTGTGATGGCTGTGAAACTTAGAAGAGAAATGTGTATTTTGGCCCAGAGCCAGTTTAGAAAGCCATTTCACATTTTAGACCTCATATCTGAAAGATTGATGTTACTGCCACTGGCACTTCCTCCAAGTGACAGTTTATAACCCTTTGATCAATGAAGAGCACTGAGTCTAGCGAATGAAGAAAGGCATGTAAAATAGAAAATCATATAATGTAAAACTGAAAAACACTTTGGTTGGGTCTAGAAATTAATTTAGGTTTCATCTTAATATGCTTTAATGGCTGGACTATAGCGCTGATAAACATGATCCAAATTCAATTAGCAGTAGATTTTGTTTCCCTCTAAATGTGTTTTGATGTTGTCAACCACTGTGTTAAGTGTTTGTCTTGTCATGGATTTTGGTTTATTTCAGTGACATTTATTTGCCCTCATTCCTGAGATATACTGGGTATTCCATGTCATGTGCCTCATCTCTGTGGCTTTTCTTTGAGTCAGTCTCTCTATGAATTGCCTCTGTTATTATCCGTGACTGTTATTTCTCCATGAGTTCATTTGCCTTTTTGCACTTTCACTTGATGTGCTCTCAAGTGAGCACATCTTAGTCTCAGCACATTCTTTCTCAGCCACTGCTGAAACTATTACACCCATTTAACTGCCCTCTACAGCTAGTATGAGCATGATATCCACGGATCTTACATTAAGGAGGTAGTTTACCCCCCAAAAAAACAATTATGTCATTAGTTACTCACCCTCATGTTGTTCCAAACCCGTAAGACCTTTGTTCATCTTTGGAAAACAATTAAAGATATTTTTGTTACAATCCAAGACCTTCTGACCCTGCATAGACAGCAATGCAACTACCACATTCAAGGCCCAGAAAGGTAGTAAGGACATCAATAAAATTGTCCATGTGACATCAGTAGTTCAATAATTTTAAGAAGCTATGGGAATACTTCTTGTGTGCAAAGAAAACAAAAATAATTACTTTATTCAACAATATCTTCTCTTCACTCTGACACTTTGACACACGTTCATGACAGTACCACACAGTACTTTTCTGGGCCTTAAATATGGTAGTTGCGTTACTGTCTATGCAGGGTTAGAAAGCTCTCGGATTTCATCAAAAATATCCTAATTTGTGTTCTGAAGATCAACAAAGGTCTTAAGGGTGAGTAATTAATGACAGAATTTTCATTTTTGGGTAAACTAACTATTTGACAAAGATCAGTGATAGGCCTTTATCAGGATGTAACATAATCCAAAGAATTGAAACGCCAAATTTGTTTTCTATAGAGTTTATATGGCTAACTCTGATGGGTACTTTGCCACTGGAGAATTTCCACTGGGTTTTCTTTTGTTCTGCAACATAAATTACAAACAGTCATACGTCAGACTAGAATTTTTTGCTTTGGGTGTCCTTTCCCAACCAACTGTCCTATGAGTGAGTGACATGACATACAGCCAAGTATGGTGACCCATACTCAGAATCCATGCTCTTTATTTAACCCATCCACAGTGCACACACACAGCAGTGAACGCATAAATAGGGTTAGTAATCAAACTCTCTAACCACTAGGCCACGACTTCCCCTAGCACAAAAAGGCACAAAAACAAAAGGGCACAAATACAAGAAACCAAAAACTCATAAGGTGCTTGTCTCCCATTGTAATATTTCACATAATGCAAACTGGAGAATCAGCAATTTCCACACAAAGGGTAGCATGTATATTTAGTGTGTTGTGAAAGTCTCCGCAAGTAACATTAATCTGAGATGAGAGATCATTTAATCATAAAAAAAAGAAAAAAGAAAATCCAGTAGAAATTTCCAAGGAAACCCATGGCTAATGCTAATTCTCATCTGAGTTTAGAACTATAAACTGGATATTGCTACAGTATTCATTGTGAATTTGTGAATTAGTGGATAGTGTCTGTCTTCATATCATCTTCTGGTGTAACTCACCACATGATGCAAGTGATCAGTGGTTCATAGGTAGCTGATCTTATGTCTCTTTGGACTCTTAATAGCTGTTATGAGTTGGAGATTTTGCTGTCCGATGATTTGTATGGTAGTTAGTGACACTTCCTCTTCCTCTCTGTACACAAAGAAGTTTGGGGAAGCCCTTGGACAGGTGAGGAAATGCTCTCTACGGAGCAGTCCCATGCTTCCAACAAGGCAGAACAGAGTCACACTGATGCCTTGGGTTCCCAGAGTCTAGATGCAGCATCTGGTGAGGAAAAGTCCATCGAGGAAGGAACCGAAAAGCAGCAGAAGCGAAAAAAGAAGAAACGCAAGGACAGGGAAGAAATGTATGACCTTCTGGACAGTCTTGGTTCCCCTGACTCAGAAGAGACTTCTGAAAGCTCCAACCATGGCTGCCCCTCACCTCCTTGTAGGGATGAAGAGATGTGGGAAAGTGAGATCCAAGAAAGAGGGGGAGGACGCATCAAGGCCAAGAAGAGTAAAAGCAGGATGAAGCTACCTGAAGAATGGAGTGCTCCTCCAACTGTAATGGACATGGACTTTAGCAGCCCTAATTTGGGTGATTCAAAACCCCCATCCAGTACTAGCATAGATCAAGGAAGTGCACAGCCCTCACTCACCCCTGAACCTCTACACCTCACTGACACCCAAGCATGTAGACCCAATCCACCCGGGGAAGCAAACACCTCCATATTCGCGAATCCCGTAGATGACTCAACTCTCAAGAGTAACAGGGATATGTTAGAAAAGGATAATTCAACTAAAGACAATATCAATAAGTCTAACTTAGAGTTGCCTGGTATTCACTCTTCAGATCAGTTACTCAATGACCCAAATGATCCTGACCAGAAGTCAAGCCTTGCCCTTAGTCCAACTCGGACTGTTATGTTCCTTGACTCCGTGCTGCAGGAACAGACACCAGATGCAAGCCCCCCATCCCAGAGCACTCCCGTGAAAACCCCCATCCCTCACAGCTCTGCCCCAGAGGCTGCTCCTGATCTGACCACTGGCTCACTGTTCATCGGCACAGACATCCCTGTCTGTCAGAGTGCACCTGCTGTTAGTCACTCTTCCCCAACAATTCCCCCCAGCACTGCTGTGAACTTAAATCCTGAGGCTACACCTTCCATCCCTTCACAAACAGAGCAACAGGAGCCTTCATCGGCACAGCCCCCCCTACTGGAAGGTTGGTGATAATGAAGACTGTATGGAGATGATTTACATAATGCATGGCTCAATGAAGTGGGCCCTCCTCTGCTTAGCTATCTCTGTTGCAGAAAATACTGTAGCAAGACACTAAGTACTCCATGTTTTTCTCTTTCTTTCTTTCTTTCTTTCTTTTTCTTTCTTTCTTTCTTTCTTTATTTCTTTCTTTGTGTCAATCCTCTATAGCTTGGACCTTTGCTGCATGTAATACATTCTTATAATAGAGTTGTTTAACATTTCAGTGCAGTCATAACACACTGATCGCTATGCATCACGATTGGCAGCTGACTAACTGATATTCTTTAGTTTACCATCCCTTGGATTTCTCTTGGTCACAGCATCCCTCAAAATGCACATGTCTTGTAGATGTGTGTCAACTAGTCAACTGTCTATGTGCCATTGTATATTTTCTAATCATTCTGTGGGTGAACAGCTTTCTTTATGTCACTCCTCCTGGCCATCTTATGCTATATGACTCTTTATTCTGCTTTAGTCTTGTTCAAAACTGTCAATCCAATGTTTATGAGATTAAGAGGTCTGTCTGCTAATTCACCTGCTACATATAGATTTTGAAATTATTGTCTTTAGATGTGTTTAACCTTTTACTTTTAGCAGAAAAAAAGTTCTGTAAGTATGAGTTTAATTATGTTATTTTCTTCTTCTTTTCATGCTAATCACTGTTTGAACAAAACTGGACGTCAAACAGGTAAGAAAATATCTCATTATCTCACTGTGAATAGTGGGTACAGCCCACTGTATATACATGCATTATGTACTTTACAGTACAGTACAGTATATTTATCAGTTATTTCATTAAGCTCTTTTGCTATTTTTATATGGTGTTTTGTATATTTAGATTATATAAAATAATTTAATGCTCACTTACAGTTCTTTAAAATAAATAATAATAATAATTGTTAAATGGAATATTTATCAAATCTCAAAATGAATATCCATTTTTGGTCACACTTTATCTTAAGGTCCAATACTCGCTATATTAACATACCATTAACTATGATTTTGCCTCAATAATCTCCTAATTTTCTGCTTCTTAATGGTAAGTAATGTAGTTGTTAAATTTAAGGTAATGGTAAGATTAGTAATGTAGAATATGATCTTGCAAAATATGTGCTTTATAATGACTAATAAAAAGCCAATACGTAAAAGGAATACTAAGTAATAAGCAACTATTTAACAGTAAGAATTGGTCAATAAACTGAAGTTTTACCTGATGTTCTTACTTTACATTAGGCTGAGAAGCCTGAATTCACTTGTAGTATTTAAAAATATTGATTTTACATTTAAGTGTTTCATGTTTTATTTACTTCACAAAAATACTGTAGTGTGTCAGTGTCATTTATCTGTTTTTAGCCATAACACCTATCCCTATTGGAAATCAATAAAACACACAAGTGAGAATAGAAACGTTTTTTCCAAGCTTTTTTAAAGCTCCAATATGGAGGAATTTTGTAATAAAATTTCCGAAAAATAACTTGCACAGTGTGATATATTTCCTCCAGTTGTGTACTAACAATATCTAAAAAGTCTCCAAAGATTTTTTATTTCAGAGAAATTCCGATTTTAAATAACTGGCCATCCCGGAAAAGAAATGTTGCCTCTCAGTGACGCAATGTGGTGGTTATGTTATAGACGCGCGTATGGTTTGGTTGTCGTTGTTATGGATCACGATTACTCTTTGGCGAGTATTGAAGTGCCAGTAAAACGTAAGCGTCCATATTCGGATACATGCAGACTGTGTGACAAACGGGGGAACAAAACTAGGATAAATATCGGCCAGGCGTTTAAGAGATGGAGAGAGCTGCGCGAAAATCTTGGACTTGACAGAGACTCTGCTCTCGCGAGTGTATTGATAGACAGGTAAGCAAATCAATTATTTATTTTGTTAGTGTACAAGTAACGTAATAGTTACAGTAAAGATGATTTTTAATAGATATGAATTACACCACATGCCTGTACATTCTGTCACTGTAGCATTTTTTTTATCAATAACGTTACCTGTGAGAAAATAAGATAACGTGGCAAATGGACTGTTTCAGTTTCAATAATAGCACTTATAAACAAAGTTATATTGCTCTTTGTACTAAGGTAAGGATTTTTATCACGTGTGGTGACCGAGATTATGGCAGTACAATTAAATACAATCGGATATGTGTTGTTAAAAATATATTTAGTCATTACTTGCAAATGTTCATTCAAATTTACTTTTAGAACGATTTGTTTGAGCATGTTAAACAACACGGCATTAACCATAAACACGTAACACTGCACAACATTAACCCAACAAATCATTTAACAAATAGCTGTAAGTTGTAACGGGATAATATATGTAACGGAGGCCAGCGAGTAGTGTTGTGCAAGGTTGTGCCTCCTTGTTAGTGCATCCGCCTCCCATGCCGAAGACCCGGGTTCGAGCCCCACTCGGAGTGAGTGCGAGGAGCGTCACAGAGGACCCGGGAGAGAGGAGGTATTACATAAAATAATACGATCAAATATACAGGTAATACAAAAACAAATAAATTACCTCATCTGCGATCATGATTCGTTTATCCAATTTAGATACATTGCTATGGTGAAAACGCATTAAAAACGACATCTCCCATCGTCACCTGCTTCATAGCATCATCCAGCTTCGCCTTTGTTATTGTTGGAAATGCGCCCTCTTGTGGTCAATTACAAAAATCACATATTGCAGCTTTAATGCCTTAATCATCTAAACTTAATGTTGTCAGTAAGGCTGCATTGTATAATGCTTACTTTTCAAAGCCTCTATGTCAGTGCTACCCAGCATTCTCACTAATATCTGATACTGAAATTATTGTTTGGTTTGGTTGAAAAAAGCTTAAAGGATTATTTAATTTCCAGAATAAGAATTTCCTAATAATTTACTCACCCCCATGTCTTTCAAGATGTTCACGTCTTTCTTTCTTAAATCAAAAGGAATTTAAGGTTTTTGAGGAAAACATTCCAGGATTGTTATTTCCATATTCATTTCCTAAAAAAATGTATACCTAAAAGTATATATACTTTTTAATCACAAATGTTTATCTTGCACTAGCTATGTGATGCGCATTTCTGACTTAACACATTACCTAGTCACATTGGTAAGGTCACACATGGTTAGTTCTTTGGCTGTGCATTTCGGCTCAGAAAGATATAGGGTAGGGTAAGAAACTCCATAGATTTTTATATCCAACTTCGACAATCGTCCGACATCATTGTTTTACCTTTTTTTTGTGAAGTTTATTTGACTTTCTTTGCATTTTTGCTTTGTAAACACTGGGTTGGTACTTCCACCTATACATCACACGTGACCTTTCCTATGTAATGTGTGATGTCGAGCTAGTGCAAGACGAAGCATTTGTGGTTAAAAAGTATATACATTTTTTTTAGAAAATGGCGATCTTTCTGCTAGATAAGACGGCTGTTCCTCAGCTGAGATCATGTAGAGCCCTTTGCAGCTGCATTGAAACTGCAATTTGCACTTTCAACCCACTGGTCCCCATTAAAATCCTCTATATTGAGAAAAATCCTGGAATGTTTTCGTCAAAAACCATAATTTCTTCTTGACTGACATGGGCGTGAGTAAATTATGAGGTGAACAAATCCTTTCAAGAACTTAATGTGAAAGGAAATTTATATTTACTACCTTTTATCTAATCAAATTTATTAGTTTATTCAAGAACAGAATAATTAGGATGAGTTATTTTTAGTTGGTGATATTTATAGGTTGAATTCATACTCCCTATAGTATTTCCGTGGCTTTCTCTGTCTTTCATCGCCCTCTCTCTCACACAAACACAAACACATCTCTTATCTCTCCCATCCTCTTGCAGCAGCTCATGTAAAATTGATGGCTGGTCCATTCTCCATTATATAAGTCTCGTATAGTTGTTCTTTTTATAGTGAGTGATTAGGCTGTGTTCAGAGGTGTTTGAGAGGTGATGGACTCCGGTAGGGATATTGAGTACTGGGCAGTAGCTTTGGATTAAAAGCTAACACAGAGATACCTGATGACGTCTTGTATGACGCTGTATTTCAGCTCTTCAGGTTTATTCACCCAGCTATTCATCTTGTTTTTAAACACATCATTCGGTCCCCTGTGGATTTCAGTCTTTTAAATGCTGAAATAAGAGATGCCCTTCTTGGCCCTTTATTCCCTTCCTTTATTTGCTTCAGCCTTCTCATCCTTTCTTGCCCTTGCTCACTTACTTCCTCTCCCTCCCCTCGAGTGGTTCCAACCACACAGGACCCTAATATCAGCAGCTGCATTGACGGGGAGACTGTTGCCATGGATATGGGAGGCGGTTTCCTTGGTGATGCAGCGAATAGGACCTGCCAAAGAACAAGCTAGGGTGTAACAGTAGGATATGTTCCAGAAATAGAAACTCTGTGACATAGCTTCCCGATTACTCAATGAGCGTGCATTTCTACCCCACGCTAAATGTGTTAAATGCACTTCTGGTGCTGTGTTTTCATTACTGAGAAGAACATTGTGATTATTTAAATTATTGTGAACAGATTTCAAAATATAGAGGTTGGCACTGGCATAAAACCACTCCATTTATGCAAAAGCTCTGTTTATAGTCATCATAAAATGCTACAATTAAATCTATTGTAATGTAGGTACGTTTTTATATGATTAATAATATAATTAATAATAATATAACATTAAATAAAAAACCGATAACTTTTTTCGTTCCAAAAAGGGCAGAACTGTGTCTAAATGGCACATAATGGCAATAAAAAGGATTTTATTTACAAACATTTAGAAAAATGTAGGTAACATTTTTAGATATTGAATCATCATTGCATTTCTTAAGGCATTTTCACCTTAGTTTCAATTTCACAAATTCAAATGTTACACGTTACACATATTACATGTACTTACAATAAATTATGTATAATTACATGCAAGTAATCCTAACCATATAGTAAATACATGTAGGAATTAATATTAATCAATACTTCAGTTTATAATTACACTGTAACAAGGACACCTTAAAATAAATTTTAACCAAGATTTAAATTGTGGAATTGAAACTAATAAGGTAATACATTAAGAAATGCAATGATTGGATAGGAAGTTTCAATATCCTCTCTATATTGAGCCAAAGGATGCAGTGCAATGTGTTCTTAGAGGAATGTAAACAGTAAAATTCATCTGACATGTCCTTATGCAACAAAACCCATTCAGAAGATTCTGGCAAATTACAGCAATGAGACTGCCAGAGAGAAAAGACTTCTTTTATATTTGTCACTGGCCTGGAAGGCCACTGCAGCTGATGCATTGTAGTTTGTGTGTGTGTGTGTGTGTGTGTGTGTGTGTGAAGTTCACTCTAATTAAGGTGCCTGAGCCAATCAGACTACACAGGAATAACGACATTACATGCCCCTGCTCAAGTCTAGAAGGGTGTATGCAATGGGAGCCAGAAATGTAATATGCAATACAGGTTTTGTGGTGCCCCGATATAATTTTAAAACCACGTTTTTACTGCTCACATTTTTCATGTAAGGATGCCTGTAATTAACTGGTCTAGTAGGTTACCTAAGGTAGAGGTTTAAATGTGTGTGCTATTTCTGTGCAGATACATACTGTAAAGTGCTGAATACTGCAGAACCCTGGCGTTGTGAGGGATTGTGGAAGTGATTTATGCAGCTCAGCCTATTTATGTTTAATTAATTTTTTTCTTTTTTTACATGAATAATTGTCTTGCATGATATGGTAATCAGGTGTGTGTCACCATAAAAACTTCATTTCTCAAAGACAGAAGACAGTGAGAGGACATGACTGAACTGGAATGGGACTGATGTGTCTAATTGCTGGAAGGAAAGGATTTTTTAGTTTTTTTATGTTTTGAAGGGCTAGTGTCTGACATCTGATTTATCTGTTTTAGTGTGAGAGAAAAAAAATGCCCTTAAGAGCCACAAACACATTGTGATCTGCACAAAACATGTTTATCCATCACAAGTAAACATGTGGGTATTTTAGGTTGCATTATTTTTTATTTTTTTGCCTTGTGTTTAATGATGGGGACATGTCTGCTACCTTTCTACATTGGTCTAGTTTTACTGGCTTGACTGGTAAATACTTTTGAAATCAAAATTTTTTCTTTTTGTTTTTTTGTTGGAGTTGACGTAGTTCCATTAAATTATTTGCATTTACCATTGTTTTTCTCTGCTGTATGCAGTACCATTAGAACAGACCCATTTGGGGTCACCAACCAACATTTAAAAACCACTGCATTAAAACATCAACTAAGGCATTGGCACAGTTATATTAAGGCAGGAAATACGATTGCATTTGCTGGTTTGTCCATGCATTCTGGATCCTTGCTCTGGTAACATGCTTGAATTCCTGGTCAAATCCAGACATTCCAAAACAGAATGACTTATTTCTGGTGTGGAACACAAAATAAGATATTCTGAAGAATTTGTATATTTTTGTCCTTACAAAGAAAGTCAGTGGCATTCAACGTGGTGACAGTTTTTCACACGAGAAAGAAAACACAAGGGTGAGTAAATGATGATAGACTTCAATTTTTTTGGGTGAACTGCACCTTTAATACACTCTCATAAGAAGTCTCTAGAGAATGAAAGTCACAGCACACAATGGAGGTCACACTTCCGTCAACCTCGTACGTGAGAGACGGAAGAATATAATGATTCAGCTGATTGCTCTAAATGTGATTTGTACTGATGTTATTGTGTTGAGTGAGGGACACAGCACCTGAGGACCAGGCAATGATGACATCCTCCGCTAAGGGTGAAGGTGCAAGCTTGCATCTGCTAGAACATTCTGAGAACCAAACGAGACAATGTGTGAGTGAGAGAGAGAGAGAAAGGGGTATTTATAAACACGCTGGATGCTGTTTTCAGTGCGGAGCATCCAATAAGGACGCGGCTCGCGTTATCATGTGCTCGAACACTTGGAAGGAATGTGCGGATTGAATTAGGGTGAGAGAGAGAACGAGAGAGGAGGAGGATTTCGGAGATAGACACAGAGTCATCTCAGCCTCGGCATTGAGGGAGGTTTAGAGACCAGCTCATCTAAATCAATGCTGTTTACTGACGGATATCTAGAGAATATATCTAAATATATCTAAAGAGACAAGGACTGTAAAGATGTCATCCCAGCGCTCAGAGTGCAGAGATCTGTGCGCGGTGCCACCCTCCATGCCAGGCTTGGAATCGTCAACAGCTGCCCAGGGCTGGAACTGGCAGCAGGGGCAGCCAGGCGGTCTGCAATCCTCCAGACTGTTAGAGGACGACAAGCAGGACCTTTCCGCCAAGTCAACAGCACTCAGCCAGGAGGCGGACCAACGGGTAACCAGTCTCCAGAGTAGCAGGGGTGGGAAGAATTTGGGCAGTGCAGCAGAAAGTCCCACAAGCATCTCGTCCTCTCCATCACCCCTGTCTCCAGGGAAAGACCTTTCCACCAATGGGGTGACATCGGGACCTTCACCGAGGAGTGGCGTCTTGACATCCTCAGACAGCGATTGGGATCCACCCCCCAGCATCTCGAAAACAGGCCTCGCACTGAATTATTGCGTGATCGGCGTGGTGAATGACAGCTATGTGGAGGGCAAAGTTGAGGGCAAAACGGAAACACGCCCACCCATGTCACCCCCCGTGCAACAAAATCGAGTGGTCCAGCGCACAATGTCAGGCAGTACCCACCTGACAGTGCCTGCTAGCCTTCAGCTGCCCGATAAATATCCAGGGAAGGATGTGCCGCCACTCCAGACCACCGTCAAATACTTTACCGTAGAGGACAAACAGAGTCTTCTGCCACCCATGAGTATCCCATCAGCCCCTGCTGGTGTGCCACAGAGTTCTGAAAGGATACAGTTGCCGCCACAGCCATCGGGAAGTGGAAATGCTGTTTCATCCCCTGACAGTCAGCCTAAAGGTGTCTGTAATGGTAGGTGAGATCAGCTGCTGTGGTCTCTGTGGTGTGCCAGTGTAGGATTGGGCTCTGTTGGATCTCTAGATCTCTGGTTCTTGGATTAATTGCGTTCTTGTGTCTTTGCATCAACAGATGTAATTCAGTTTATCCGTGTGACAGAGCTGAACATACACTACCATTCAAAAGTTTGGGGTCTTGAGTTATTTTATTTATTTATTTAATAATATTAAACAGTAATATTTTGAATATTAGTACAATTTAATTGTTTTTTTAATGTATTTTAACATGTAATGAAATGCCATTACTCCAGCCATTAGTGTCACAATATCCTTCGAAAACCATTCTAATGTGCTAATTGGATCTCAAGAAACATTTCTTTATTATCAAAATGGCCACAATTTTATTTTATTTTTTTTTGTGAAAATTTTAATTTCTTTCAGGTTGCTTTGATGAATATACAGCTCAATAGAACAGTATTTATTTGAAATAGAAATCATTTATAACAATCTTAAACTCTTTACTGTCATTTTTCTATCAGTTTAATGTGTCCTTTCTGAATAAATGTATTATCATTAATATTTATTTTGTAATCTTACTGACCCCAAACATTTGAATGGTTTTGTATATTGTCTTTGTAGCGGACCTTCTCTCAAAGATAGTCTGTTATAGATGGTTGTCGTTGCAAATTATATTGAGCACATCTAATAGAGTGAAATAAAGGGATAAAGGTTTAGGGTGGTTATTTACTGTAGCTTAGAATGTTAACTCCTTAATGTGGGTTTAATCTGCTGACATCATGTCATGTATGCATATTCTACTTTTTTAAACACTTTTCAAGATTTGTTTATTGAAAGAGGTTTTTCTTGTAGATCAGTTTCCTCAAATGCTCCTGCAGATGGTGTGCTGTTTTTATTGTGTATGTGCACATCTGTGTATTAACACACCTGATGAAGACAGATTGCCAGATGCAAAGGTTATAGATACGGTTATGAGATTGACTGAAATATGGATAAGATTTTTTGCGTGTGCCGCTGGCCGGCTGCAGGGGTACACAAAAATTATCAACAGAGTAACCTTTGGATGTCCTTTTGTCATAATTTGCTTTTGCTGTACTGAGATGAGCCCACGTTTCACACGTATACACTTTGGCATATCACCATCCATTTATCCATCTCTAACTGTGTGAAGAGCTTTAGAGGAAGAGTTATGGTTTTCATCAAGGGTCTCTGAGGGTACCCTAAGGGGTCCGTGGAGAAGATAAATTGAAAACATTCTAAATGTTCTAGACATTTCTAACTTTTAACAAAATGTAAAACTTTCCAACAAATGATGTTTCAAGCATTAAAAGCATTTTATTCCTCGATAATGTTAGTAAAAAGTGTCTGAAAAAATCTAGCTTGTATAGAGCCCTGGTAAAGAGGACAAAACAGACTTTAAAATTTGTATTTTATTTCATTAAAAAAGAAACATACTTTCAATATATCAAAGTAAGAAGGACATAGTATTACAAATATAGTTAAAATATTCTTTACAAAAATACTGCAAAAAAAAATACAAAAAACTAATAATAACAATAAACTGGATGCTTTTGACATTTTGTTGGCCTGTCACAACTTTCAATGAGTATTTATCATCTGTCTCAGGAACAGTGTGCTCTTTCTTTCTGTCCTTTCTTTTTTCTTTGTTGTGTTTTCTGTGTCTCTCTCTCACACACACACACACATACGGTTTTTGGTGCTTTGGTCTTCTGTTGGCCATTGATTTTTCACTTTGTGGGGTGAATGGTGCCAAGTTACATAAGACATCCAGACGGACAATGTGCTTTTCTGTCTGTCCGCTCAAGGCACTGTCAGTTTCTGTGCCCTTTACCATGACCTCTCATGCTTTTCTACTTTAATTGTCAGAATGTACTGAGACTGAGGCATAAAGTGGAACTTACTGCTAATTTGTCTTTAAATCATCTTGTATATTACAACAAGCTACAACCAAAAGCCGAACAAACTTACATTGATCATAATGACAATTATAAAGATAAAGATAATAATTGTAGATAGACATTTGCTTGATTAAACATGAGGATTTCAACTTTGTCTTTTCAAAGTAAAAGAAGATAAGACAGCCAAAGAG
>NC_068410.1:29141515-29166420 GCF_023724105.1 Carassius gibelio | reverse complement strand
CACCTGCCGGCTCCCCGGGGAGAACGCAGGGAGCTTGAACAACAAAATCTACACAGTGCACACTCGGGGAGATCCGGCGTGCACCGCTTTCAATCATCTTATCTGTTTGCCTGAGGAAAGTATCAAAAAACCCGGTGAGCCCAGGGTGCGCTCGACAGCCTTTGAGTTTGACTCCAACACACAGATTGATCAAAGAACAGACAAATGTTACTCAATACTACTTCCCTCCATGAGGATATCAGTTCTCTAATACTCAGGTTTGACAGTAAATCACCTCTAACAAACAACTCTACAATTTCATGCGCCCTTTTTTCTACAGCATGTCTGTCCGTCAGGTTTTTCCTCTAGGGGCAATCTCTAACCTCTAGCACAGTTAACAAATGACCCTGTAAAGATTTTGATACAGTCTGGTTCATACATACCCCTTTCTCATGTTGAAGTTTGTGCCTGGCCAGAGTTTTCATAGAACCCTGCTTAATATAGTTAAGTGAAACTTAAACTAAACCATAATAAAAAGAGAAGAAAAAGAAGACTTTATAAAAAGCATTTTTATTTGTCTTTTATTTATGTTTTATTATTTTATTTTATGATTCAGTATTAAATATAAAATCACATGCATTTTATATGAACCCTCTTATATATATATATATAGTACAGCCTCAACTAAAGATAATTTTTTCTGTTGACTAATCTAATGATTATTTTTTTGATTAGTCGACTAATCTAACAATTATTTTTATTACAATAAATAATTAATCTAATGTTCTTTTTTAATTAGCTAATGAATCCTTTGGATAACTTTACAAAAGCTATATAAGTACAACTTCTAATATAATATTTCAACCTTTAATCATTTTCAACCTATGTGGTTAAAGTTTTTACAGTATAAAATAATAAAGAGGCAAAGAAAATTATACTAAATATGAGCTTATGATAGCATTTATAATTAAACCACAGTAGCCATAAATGTACAGTTGTCTGAGACGTCATGAAATGTTCTTTAGCATCACAAACCATAAAATGTAGTCAGGGTTCTGCTATGGTTTAGCTTGGTTTCAAGAGATCTGGAGCTGATTCGGGGTAGCCTGGTGGTTTGTTACTGTTGTCTCGTGGCGCGCTGTCTTTTAAGGGACCGTTTACATATCACGTCTTTTGCGTGCTCAAGTTCGTTATTTCTAATGTAGGCGCGCAAAGAGCGCGCTCATAAAGGCGACTCGGTCGCGACTCGCTCGATTTTTCCAGGCACGTCCGCACCGCATCGAGTTAAAATCATCTCAACTTTTGAGAATGCCGCAAATGCAAGAATATCAGACCTGTACCAGGACGTTGGTCACCAGATCACACGGTAACCAGTTAAACCGTAACACAGGAGAGCACCAAGATGTTTTCCTCAGAGGTGCTCACGCATCGCAGTTGTGCTGCCGTGGTACACCATATCGGTTTTGCAATGGGAACAAAGGGCCATTTTATTTGTCCTCTGTTTAAAGCATTCCCATACTTTTGATAACAGTGGTGTGTGTTTTTGTGATAGAATGCAACTTTCTCCATTCCCAGTATGCCATTACATGAGATGTAAACAAACAATGTGACGTTGCAGCACTAATATATATATATATATATATATATATATATATATATATATATATATATAGAGAGAGAGAGAGAGAGAGAGAGAGAGAGAGAGAGAGAGAGAGAGACAGAGAGAGACGGAGAGAGATATCTTATAGTATCTTGATCATACTTAATTTACACTACTGCATACAAGTCTGTGTTTCCATTTTTTTTTTAAACATTTATGTTATCACTCAGATTAATTCAGTGTATTTATGCAATCACAGGCTGCCTTTAATGCAAAGTTTAAAAGATATAATCAACGCATCAAGTACCTAAACAAAATATCTAGAGATGCACTTCCTGTATAGACCGTTTAAAGGGTTATTTGGTATTGCAGATCTGTTTCTGCATTAGTCTCACAAGCCTGCAGTGTTATCTTTGTCGTGATGTTAGTGATTCCTCTTTGAAGACCAGCAGGTTTTGGGGGCCACTTTCCGGCCTTTTCTGCTGTCGAAACTGACACAATGGTTCTATATCGAGCATCGGCGCCCCGTCGATAGAGAAACGGGCCATCGAAGCACACAGAAATTCATTAGGTAAGGCCCAGTAAAAGTTTGGGAACGTGTAACCGGTAGATTTCGCACTTTATTCAGTGTTGGAATTATTTCTCAAGGGAGAGCATAATGGTCATATAAATCTCTCTGTGTGTGCAATTACCAAGACTGGCAAGGTCTATTCTCTCCCGAGTGATCGTCTGTGAACAATGACATATTACCGGACGGCCGGCTACGGTCATTAAGATCTGATATGGGATTTATGGGCAGTCTTTAAACACGAGACGGTATAAAAGAGATTTGAACACAGGCAAAATAGCACAGAGGATTCTTTCCCCGTGCGGTGTAATGAAGTGTGATGGAAAGGAGAAGGGATGAAGGGTTATTTTTAGGCCAGATCAATTTAACAATGAGCGGAATGAGTCAATTGCTCTCCGAACTGTCACTCCACTGTCCGGATGTCATCATGGCCTGCTTATAATGGTGCAAGGCAACAGGGACAAGATGGCGGGTCTCGTCACATTGTTTTGACACCTGAGATGTCCAATGCAGCACTGTAATTGACGTACCTTTCAAATGGCCTCATGGTTTGACATATTTAAAATAATGTAACAATGAAATAGCCCATTATACGGGAGCTCTGCCTTAACTACCTGTGCTCTAAATAGATGTTGTTAGGGAAGGAATCATTTCAGCCGCTCTTAGGAAATATGAATTTCACTCAGTGCTCTAGCCAATGTCAATCTTCATATTGTACACAGGGGCTCATTAGCGACTACAGTAATCATGATGGAATCATTGCATAAGAGAGACAAACACAATGTGACTTCTTTACTGTCGTTGCGCCTGTTTAATGACCACAGTTTAAATGGGATTTATCAGTGGGAAAGAGGTGCATCCACAATTCTCTCCAAACCCAGGTAACAACTGCAGTTTCTGTGTTTTTCGCTCAGAAAATGGGTTGTAGTGGTTTGCATTGGCTGTTTGGTATCCTATAGAGGTCTTACATGTACAGTATAGTCTGTTAATATGATTGGTTAATTTAAAAATTAATATTTACTGTGTGATATTCTTCCTTTTGTTAATTTTTAAGCTGCTTTCTTAAATAAAATGAGAGCAGACGTTGAGTTTTACTGCGAAAATAAGCATTAAAAAAAGAAGAAAACAATAAAAGTGGTCCATACGACTTCAGCACTATATTTCTGATGTCGTATTATAGTTTGCAGACCAAAAAGGAAGTCATTATTCAGTGATATTTTTATTCTGACTGCAGTGATGCCAGTAACATTTGGTTGCATCATGACAGTGGTTTATGTTATTGTGTCTTTGAGCTTGACTGTAAACATCACCATCTGCACAGGGAAATAATTAAAAAATAATATATATATAAAGCAAAATTACCTCACCAAAATTACATACATTTAGCAGATGCTTTTATACAAAGTGACTTACAGTGCATTCAGGCTATTAAAATTCATAAATAAATAAAAAGTTGCTCAAAATAAGAAAAATGTCTGCCAATGTGGAAAAATAAATTGATTTCACTTTTAATTAAATAAATAAAACGCAACAAGAATACTGAGGAAGAATTTTTTTTTTTTTTGTCTGAATATGGGTTGTTGATTTAGCTGTTACTATTTGTAAGAGTCAGAGAGGGTGGAAAATGCTTCAGAATATGGCTCATTTAAATTAATATTTCTAATTGTCCCCTCTGATTTGCACATTGCAATAAGCTTATTGTAATTTCCGATGGCGATTAAGAGGCCTCTGCTCCCAAATGCACCAATGAGAGAGCTTAGACAGAAGATGTGTTCATTGAGAAGAGAGAAATAGATCCTTTGCCTCACCACATTAGTGCCGGCCCCTTAAAGTGACTGTTTATCATGAGGTGGTGCTCCAGGTTTTAATGAGCTCACTCTCTGTACTAGTATAATTCCAATTAGTCAGCTCCTTTCATACAAAGATGTGATTACTGTGAGAGGCCTCTATTGTTTTGTATTCAGTGGCGAAAGCAGTGCTTTGGTTGTTTCAATCTTGTTCTTCCATGCCGGTCGGCTGACAGGAACATTACACCTTGTTCTGCATGCGTGGGGATACTAGCTCATTAATACACAGTGAATGGTTTAATTCACTGACTTCACACATTATAGGATAGATGTGACGGAGCACTCTGATTCAATCTGCAACTCTGCCGTTGTGCTGCAAATGCAGAGAAAAATGCTTTAATTTTACTGTAAATACCATCTAATGATTA
Organism: Carassius gibelio; assembly: GCF_023724105.1. NCBI lineage: Eukaryota > Metazoa > Chordata > Actinopteri > Cypriniformes > Cyprinidae > Carassius > Carassius gibelio. The sequence goes on along the minus strand of NC_068410.1, from coordinate 29,162,058 downwards.
TATTCAGTTTAAATATAACTGATGTAGATGGTTGAATCGAAACCTGTCAGTATCTTGTTCAGGAGACGCTTAAAATAAAATTAAAGGAAGAAATGATGTAATAAAATACATTTTACTTGGATATATATATATATATATATATATATATATATATATATATATATATATATATATATATATATATATATATATATATATATATATATATATATATATATATATAAACACTAACACACACACACCCCAGTGGGCATCCCTTTATGCTGGGGCACCCATGGAGCAGTTGGGAGTTCAGTGCCCCACCTCAGTCACAGTACTGCCAACCCAAGACTCAAACAAACAACCTTAGGCTTAGGAGTCAAACTCTCTAACCACTAGGCCATGACTTCCCCCATAAATGAAGTCGCCACATTTGTGCATGCAATTGAAGAACATGTGCACAAGCCCAATATAACAGTCATTTTTGTCAAATAATGGAGACAGAAGCAGCAGTTGTGTTTTGGATGGCCAAACCTAACTCCACCACTGCATTTATAGTAGCTCTGCTACTAAATTTATTTCAAAATGGCAATCCATATATACAACTATGAACAGCGGTTCCTTCATCTTAGCTGAGCTTTCAACGTTGTTACGGGAAAGGATGAAGCTGATTGGTTAGTTCTTGTCATATGACCCACGGTGCGCTTGTGTCATTCTGAAAAGTTGAAATGTTTTTAACTCGATGCGATGCGTCGCGACCGCGTCGCTTCCATTGTGAGCGCGCATACCGTGTGTCTACATTGGAAATAATGAATTTGAGCGTGCAAAAGACGCGATATGTGAACGGCCCCTAAACTAACCCAACTCTCTGTTCCTAGCTCTGTCTGTCAGTGGATCACCAGCTTTCTGACAGGGAGGCAATAGCTAGTGAGACTGGGGAAACTCAAATGTTTTGCAGGGCTGTGTTCTCTCCACACTGCTCTTATCCCTCTGCACCTATCAAGCTCCGAAAGTTTATGGACGACACTACAGTCATATGCCTTATCCAGGACAGTGACGAGTTTGCATACAAGCAAGAGGTAACACAGCTGGCTGTCTGGTGCAGTCTTAACCACCTGGAGCCGAACATGCTCAAAAATGTGGAGCTGATAGTGGACTTCAGAAGAAACCCCCCTGCACTCACCCCACTCACCATCATGGACAGCAGAGAGTAGAATCTACAGTAGAGTCATTCAAATTCTTGGGCAGCTCCTTCTCATGATGGACTTGAAGTGGGACAATCATATTGACTCCATTGTTAAAAAGGCCCAGCAAAGATTGTACTTACTTTGCCAGCTGAGGAAGTTCAACCAGCCACAGGAATTGCCCACACCGGTTTATAATCGCGACTTATGCACGGTCTAGACTGTAAACCAGCAATATAAACCAGGTTTTTAAAACAGCTCTGAGAGATGTATACAAAACAGCAGCTAGCGCTCTTTGGCCGCACCTGAAAACAAACATGCGCACATCCCTATAGCAAACACACATTTAGACTATAAACGGCAGCAAAAAATAAATAAAACAAGCGACTCACAAGGGGAAATCAACAAGAAAATATAAACCAACAAGACCTTTTCTGCGTGCACAACACAGGAGAAGAATCAAAGCGGCCCACTTGAATATGCTTTTTATAAAGCCACTAACACGCCGCAATAATTGGTGGCCGTGTCTTCGCCTTAGAAATACACCATTAAAATAACACCAAATAAACTCAAATTAATAAAATGTAACCGGTCACATTCATAAAAGTTAAGAGTCAACCATGCCCTCCTAAAATGGCTCATTCTAACACGCCCCCACATGTCTATGTCATGATGTGGGAAGTTTTGCATAATGGCGCCCAAATGTTCACAGAAAGAAATAAGCGTAACTTTTATTCTCATTGTTGCCGCTGCAGCCGTGTTGTGGAGATGCTGTGTGTTTTGTTGTTCTATAAAGTTGGGCAGTTCCAACTTTGCAAGGACAGTCTGGTGCTTCTGACTCACAGCCTGTGACTATTCAAACGCGAGTTTTGAGCAGTGTAGAGTAGCGCTTGTTGTTCGTCATTTCTCCTATCACAAATGCAGATATGGTTTTACGCAACGCGTGAAAAGACAGTATATGTCTTTATAATCAGTAATTATGTCCCCACTGGACGCAAAAAAAAAAAAAAAAAAAAAACTTGTTTAAAAATGATGTTCTCGTTAACAAGGATCGGGAGGAGCACGTCAGATACTTAGCCTAATCAACACAGGTGGACCAAAATCTAGTAATCAATCCCACAGTATAAATATCGCTGACTTACATCTATCCATTGACGGTTAATCAGCATCCCTCCACCACCCCATCTCCTCACTTCGAGTTCACTTTATAATTAGATGGGGAAGCGGGGGTACTCTAGGTTCGGGCCATTCCCCAGACAGCACGCCAAATACGCATACCATACCTCTGCTAATTATATGTAAGCGTGAACTCGTGAATAGGTTTTATTGGTTTTGTCTCGTTGCACTGGGACATGGCATCACAGTATGGCATCACCTGAATGCCATGCCTTTGTAAAAATCTACGTGTTTTTACAAAGGCGTGGCATTCAGGAGAAACAATAATGTACATTTTGTGTACTGCATAAACAAATTGTATTACACCAAATACACAAAATTATGTTCTTTTTAGCAACATCATATGACCCCGTTAAATGCTCTCCCCATTGTACAATAAAACTATATGCAATACCATTACATCAATAGTTGTTCATACTATTTTTGTTTATTTATGTATATTCATATGTGTATTTAATTCACATATCTTTATTTATTTTTTTATCTCTGTGTTATCTCTCTGTACTGGAAGGTTTTGTCACCAAAACTAATTCCATGTGCAAACATTAATGCATTTATATTTCATATTTAGATTTTATTCAGGAATATACACTTACATTAAATACTTACAGTTTGTGTATATGTATTTTATTCCCATTTTGTATCCGTCAGCAGATCATTAATACATCTTCTCATAGATGGATCCGCTGATACATGCGGCTTTCAAATGCTCCAATGTGTATCTGTGTAAGCGCTCAGTTAAGAGCGTGAAGCGATGATCATTGTAGCCAATCACAGACAATCACATCTGTTGAGCACGAGGACATAATGGCCAATGTTTAATAATCTGCATAACAGTGCTCAAACTGCCAGTTGGAAATGCTGGTGTCATCACATTTTTTAACTTTCAGTATTGAAGTTGGTACGCTTAACAACCCTAGTGAGAATATGTGGTAAACATACATATTTTGATAGTTTTAATGAGCATCTATGTGGTTGCTAGGCATGGTTTAATACCAAAGTTTAGTAATAAACTTAGTGGTTGTTCACCTTAAATGTGAGTAATAGTACTAGTGATGCTGCATTGCAAGCGCAACTAACTACAAACACTGGCCTCATTGTCGCATAAATACCTAGCATGTCTCCCAAGCATTGTCTGGAAATCATCAAAAGTGTGTTGCTACACTGCCATCACATCTACAATTTCTTGTTCTCCAGTAGCTCTCCGCGTCTCTGGAGCCATTACAACAATTCTGGCCGGTGCCACTTGACGAGCCCAAGTTATTTTTGATCAAAACGATGCATGCTAGAGAAAAATCAGTCATTAGCAGAAGCCATTTCAGCTGTCATCTTGTTTGGACAGCTTGCAGCTCCGCGTCACGACAGGGCAGCTCTCAGGGAAACGGGTGTGGAAGTCTGTGATGTTTTTATTCTCACCGTCTACAGAGACGCTCACAATCTCGCCTGTCGTGTGGAGTTTAAACGCTTTAACTTCATTTTAATCACACTCTTGTTCAAAGACATTGTCAAGAGTAATGATTGAGTTATACATGAAAAGAAAGAAGGAGAAAAAATATCACAAAGAAGTCATTTCTTTGAATAAACGGATAAGCACATGATGGGTGGATCGATGTTAACTTATACATTTTATTAAATGCTTTTTAGCTTACAAATGAATCTATTGTGCTTTAAAATGGTATCTATGTTCGTCTTATGAGAAAAGAACAAGCATTAATTTATTTTACCTCAGAAAACAATGGTGATGCTAAATGTGTCATTTGTAACATTATAATTTCTGTGATGAGTGGTTTCTTTCAAACATAAAGGTGTTCAGAAATTTTAATGACTATAAACATTCAGATTATTTATGAATATTTTATTTGTCACAATCAATTGCATAGCCATATATTTTCTGTTCCATATTTATTTAAAAAATCTAAATTATTATAATTTTTTTGTCTATGTTTTCCATCAGGTACACACAAGCACAATCCCTAGTAAGCACACACAACTTTATTTTATTGTAGTGTGTTTTTTTTAGACAGATCAAAATAAGATGTCGGAGATGTGCCAAAATAAGACTTTGGCAGCTGAAGGATCGAAAGGATGACCCTTCGCCCAGATTCCAAGGAAAACAAAGGAAGCGAATAGCAGCCCGAGACAGACATTTATATAGGCGCAAAGAAAAACTACACAGGATTTAGATTCATCCTACAAATCGCTGACAGAGGAAAGAGAGGGAGGATAAAAAGGATAATCTGTGAGAAAACCCTTAAAAGAATCAATTTGGCAAGGTGTCTGGGAATTTGACTTTCTCCAGCACTGTGATTCCGGCTGTCTCGCGGCAGAGTCGGATGACTGTCTTTCTGTCTCTCTGACAGGCGGACCAGGGCCAAATTGACAGTTCTTTAAAGCGCCTGACAGAAAGCAGCATTAATTAAGTCATTGCCGGACTTTAATTGTGTTAAGGAATAGGAAGGGAAAAAAAATCTAATACGAGAAAAGGTTACCAAGTCCTCTCTGGTGTCAGATTTTCTACTTTCCATGAATATTAATGCATCTAATGAAGACAATCTCAACCTCATCTCTCCATTGTTCCTTATTCAGGTGCCAGGCTTCAGGAGCCTGTGAGTTGTTGTTAAAGAACAAATATGTCAGAAAGAGACGACTGCCGCGCTTTTATCAGCAATTTATAAAAATGCCTTCTTCTCGTGATGGAAAATCAGAGTGTTTCAGGTGCGTTTTATTTTTAAACGAGATAGAAGTCAGACTGGGATGGCATATATGATGCCACACAAAATGATCTTCCTATTCATTTGAAAATGGCAAGCAGGCAATAAGTGCGGCCTGCTAATTTTATCATAACCATTGGAGAACAATTAGACAGGAGGCCACGCAAATGGCATCTATTATGGGTCATTGAATTCTCTTGTTGCGGTCTCATTGGCAACATATCGCATGGAAAAAAAATAACAAAATCTTTCAAATGGAACAAAACAGGCCCATCAGCATTCTGACGGTGAGCTGATCCCTGTCAGTGGCCAAAATCATAGAGGAAATTGAACATAGGTCACTATCAGTTGATGTATTTGTGGTTAAAATTCTAGTCAATAGAATTAATTATTCATTATATAATAGTAATATAACATGTAGTGTAGTTTATTAATAGTCAAACTACTTAAAAAAAAAAAAAAGTGGTTAAATGCACTTTACAAACTAAATAGTAGCTAAAACAATGAATCTGTTTTGGTATCTATATAAACTACTGTTCAAAAGCGTAGGATCTGTAAGATTTTCTTTCATACTCACCAAGTCTGCATTTATTTGATTAAAAATACAGTAATATTGTGAAGTATTGTTGCAATTTAAAATTACTGTTTTCCTTTTGAATATATTTTAAAATGTCATTTATTCCTGTGATTAAAGCTGAATTTTCAGCATCATTACTCCAGTCTTCAGTGTCACATGATCCTTCAGAAATCATTCGTATATGTTGTGTTGTGGCTAGTTAGATTTAATTTCATGCACCTCAGTTTTTAAGTGAACTTTGCCAAAAATATCATTGAAAAATGTTTTTTTTTTTTTTTTTTTTTTTTTATAAAAAACAAACAAACAAAAAAACACTGAGGCTCATACGCTCAGGCCTATGATCAAGAAATGCTAAGAAACCTGTGCTAATTGAAAAAAAAAAAAACAGGCTGACAAAAGACTGAATCCTAGATTTGGTGATAATATAGTACAATAAGAGTTTCAGTCATTTTGCCCAGGAACACCAAATTAGGTAAAGGATTTCCAGCACAGCACAAGAGGGTTAAATAAACAGTAAAAATGTATTACAAGACAAAGAATGGTGACAGAGCTGTTAAATAGATTTGGGAAATAAATACACAAGTGATCAGTAATTCTGAAGATGCTGAGAGAATGCCTTAAAATGGCTTTTAAACTGGGATTTCATTATGCAGGATTTGAGGTCATGCTTAATTTGCTCAGATTTATCGTCCCCATGTTGTCCAGGACAGGCATGCTCAAGAAGCCGCAGTGATTTGTGGGTAACATTAAAGCGAGGATGCTGCCAAGAGCACCCAGACCCTCTCAAAATCCCCTCTGCAATCTGTTAATGTGGTCACCGACAGCAACTGCTAAATCAGTGCCGTCGCTTTTCGGCAGAAGAAGCGATGGCCGTTTGGCACTGCTGCTGTTTATTAACAACATCTGCACGAGATGCATCGATGCTAAAGAAAGTTATTTTCTGACTCGGCCCATAAGTCCAATCAGTTCCACTTCTGGTGATAATATAGCATAAAGTGTGATTGACATTTATTTTTGACAAAATTGTTTCGAATCATTAGCGTTTTTTCAAAACGTACATTTGTAAGAAGGTTTTGGCGAAAGTTGTTCATTATCTCTTTGTCAGAGACAGCGGCGGGAAATGCTAAAGTGCAAATGTCGGCCATTCCTGACAGGCCGACTCGTGTGATAAGATGTTGGGTGACACGTTTCGTGTTCCTTATGCATGCCGGAGGCCCTGCAGGGATACAACACACAGCATTCTCAAAACTTCAATATTAACTCCACGTCATAATCGTTCAGCTCATCAAAGGGACAGAAATTCAAATGAGCAACACCCCCCCACCCCAAGTCCTGATAAGACAACCTGAGTCCTTGTGAAAGATGAGCTACGGCTATTTCTGGAGACTGTAGTGGTGTCTTGCCACAGGGCGAGCTCTGAATAGCCATGGCTGGAATTACTTGAAAAGAAGGCGACTGGCTCATGCACTTGGGTCTTGTCATTGTCGAAGAGCTTTTGTTCCCGCGTCTCATAGATCATGCTTTGAAAGCACTTCTCATTGTTAAGATGGATATGAAACTGTAGCGCAGAGCATATGTTAAGAAAATCCTGGGAGAAATGGTTGACCTATTTTAGCGAGTGTGGTCCATGTGTACTTTGATTGATCGCAGAGGTCTGTAGACGGTTGATGGACCTTTGTGATGAGTACAGTGAAGGTTACGAATTAGGCTGAAATGAACAGAAAGATGGACTTGAGTGTTATTTACCAAATATAATTTTGATGAACGGAATAATTTAATGATAATTTATTTGCTGACAAACACAAACACACACATATAATCAAATGTTTTGGGTCAATAATATTAAGCTGCCTTTATTTGATCAAAAATACATTAAAGAATTGTTATGAAATATTACTGCAATTTAATATAATTTAAATGCATTCAACAAATGTAATTTATTCAAAATGTAAATTTTTGTCACATGATCCATCAGAAATCATTCTAATACACTGATTTGCTGCTAAAAAAAATAACTAAATAGTTCTTATCATTGTCAATTTTGGTTTAATATTCAGTGTTGTTTAATATTCTAGTGTAAACCATGATGCATTTCCTGCTGTGTATCTTTAATGAATATAAATTTCTAAAGAACAGCATTTATTTGAAATAGAAATCTTTTGTAACATAATAAACAGTTTTACTGACACGGATCAATTTAATGCAGCCTTGATTAATAAAAGTATTATTTTCTTTCAAAAACGTAATTTATTGCAATTCACACGAAGGCCTTTAATTTAACGATTATTGTGAAAGCTGTTGTTTTCATGGTTACTCGCCTATGAATGATCCTCGGTCGGTGATAATCTTGAATTTTGAAACCTCTTCTGAAAATACTTGGCTTAAGACGTCTGAAAGACAAGTCTGAAAACTTTAAAGAGAGTGAAATGATCAAATCAAGAGCAGGTTTTTGGCAGGCTGCAGTGCATCTGGTCTCCTGCTGAAAGCTTTTAGTCGTGGGAGGACACAGTGAGTACAGTAAAACCATTATGAAGGACTTCTGTTTATCAGTGTTTGTGTTCCGCTGTGAACTCTGTGCTACATGAGGTCCTTGAGTGTGTGTTGCAATCACTTCAGCTTTAGCTGGCATGCTGTATAATAGAGATGTGAGGAGCAGTCATTAATCATAAAATAGTATTTGTACAAGCTGAAGTTATAATCAAGATACTTCATTTCTAGAATATGTTCCATAATACTTATTCATTAAATTTACGCTATTTAATACACATTTACAAGAAAACTACATGCATTAAATATATATATATATATATATATATATATATATATGCACAAAATTGGCAGATTTTTTAAAATTCCATCTGAAGAATACTTGTAAAAATATATTTTATATTTATTTTATTTACAGTGCAGTTAATTGTTTGTTTATTTATTTTTTAATTATGCACTGTGCTTGCAATGCATTATGGGATCACCATCTTTTTAAATTTGACTTACACCTTAGAATGCACACTATGTAGGTGACTCACTAGGTTTTAAAGGAGTCACAAGTGATGGTGAAATTTGAGTGAATTCTGATAAACATCTTGACAGGAACATGATGAGTTAGGCGAGGCAGACACTGCTAATCATAACTTACCCGGCTCTTCCTGTTAAAAGCCTACGCAGGTTTTTACTTGCCAGGTGTCTTACCTTCAGTCTGGATTTACGACTTCCTGGTTGGCAGTTTGTTAGTTTCCTGGTTTCGGCGGCGACGCGGGAGGCCCAGGAGACGGAGGAAGGCTGAGGCAGGCTCTGATCAGAGGCAAGGTAATGATGGCTTTGTCTTCCTTCCTGGAGCCTCCTGGATCTGGGATAGCTATTAACGATCCCCTTGAATAATTCACACTGATGGATAAAACACCTCCACAATTAACGGCGTGCCACGCTGAACCACCCACTCCACTGAGGACCACTGGAAGTGATGGCTTACTGTAAAATATTCACACGTCTGGCCCACCGCTCACTTGTTTATATACCTGCGTGAAGATCTGGAGGTTATACGACTTTGAGAAAAAAATTCATTCACTGAGTAGATGTGAGGTTTTAAATAGAACTCGATTGCAACATTTTCTGAAAGAAATGTAAAAAATGTTGTGTTGTGGTTGGTTGCTGTGCAGTTGCTAAGCTGTTCTGAGAGGTTGCTACTTGCTAGAGTGTAGCCATGTGGTTGCTAGGGTGTGCTGAGTTTTTGTTTGTTTTGGTGGTTGCTATGGCACCTCAAGAATTATTTTTGTTACCCATTCCCATATGACAAAAAAAAAAAAAAAAAAATAATAATAATTATATATATATATATATATATATATATATATATATATATATATATATATATATATATATATTTATATATATATATATATATATATATATATAATTTCATAGTATATAAAAAATTCCACAAATATAATGCTAGCATAGATTTTTATTTTTGATTATAATTTAAGTAATGTATGTTTTCTTGCCAATAATAAAATATAATATATTGGCATGTATTATAGTTCACAAACATACACAAATCTGTCAAAAATTTACTGCTAATATAGATTTTAAGTGTTAATTTTGTCTTTATTTTATATATTAATTTATGTTACATTAATATTTTTTTAGTTTACTCACATATAAAAAGCAAAATGCATGTAAATATATTTTCATGCCAATAATACAAATCATAAAATTAGTAATGTTTTCATATAATAAATTTCACAAATGTACAAAACACAGTAATTCTAATATAGATTTTTAAATATAACTAAAATAATATATTTTCCATATGTTTTTATATACTTTTAATGCATTTCCTCATATTTTGGCCATGATATATTTTCAATATTTAAATATTATTTTGAATAATGTTTTAAAAATTATATATTTAGATTTTGTTATATGATATTCTGATATTCTATGGCATGTGTTTTTTCACTAAGTATATGTACATTTTAGAAAAGCAATAAATAAATAAAAATAACACGATGATTGACTTGATTTGAGGAATGCAAGATGAGTTACACGGCAAAGTTTAGTAAAGTTTAGCATGTGTCAGTTATGTGTTTTAAACCATATCAAACTTACTAAGAAAAAGCCTTTGTGATAGAATTAATATTTGTATGTACAAAAAGTTTATAATTTTTTTTAAACTTCATAGGTTTAAGATGAATAGATTTTAAAGAACAACGGGTTTCTTTGTGAAAAAGAAATATAATACAAAGGAAAAGAAAACAGAAGAAATTCCTAAGAAGCCTGGGCCCTGTTTTGCTTTAGCTTTGTCCTGTCATTGGAATTAGTCTTGAGGGGTGAGGGGCCCTGGAAGACATAAAACTTTTTGCAGTTTTTGTATTCTGTTTCATGAGCAGAACTTCAGAGAGCAAATGAGCTGCACGTCTGACACACTCATGTAAATTAGATAAGAACTTCAACCTTGCCCCAGCGCTATGCAAACTTCATTTGGTTTTATATATTAATCATAAACATTCAATATATGCAGTATTAATTGCCCTACATATTACACAGCTGTCATTTAAGATGGCCTGAACTAGACTCAGAGATCACATGAATCTGTGGTCTTAAATCAAAGCTGGCAGGAGTCCTTGTTCACTCATTGTTATGGCTAAAGCTCATCTGGGCTAGACAGAGCGGCTGAAAATGAGAGAGATGTGCATTAAACTACTAAGATTGTACATTTCTCCAGGCATTTTTAATGTCCATCCTTTTATCCATATCAAGGTATATGTTTAAAATATGCATCTTGATGAATGTTTTTAATGCATTTATATGTATTTTCCTGCCCCTTGAAGTACATTTTGTAATATATTGTAGGAATTTTCCTTTTTCACATTTTCCCATATGATGGAATTTTTTATATATATATTTTTATATATTTGTATTCTACATATTTTTTAATCTTAAAAAAACATAGTCAAAATTTAGTAATATATTTATGGCCATGCTTTTAAATATATTTTCATTCTATTTTTTTTTTTTTTTATATGTAAATATGTAAAAAATATATTTTTACAAAAGTTACCAACTGCAGCTTTAACTTTTTTTTTTTTTTGCCTTATCACATTTATTATATATTTAATTTTTAAATAAATGGTGATAGAAAATTGAATAAATGCATAAATGAAGGTCGATTTTTTTGTATTAACACAATAAAAAGCATTACACTTGATCATATTACGTAAAGAAAAAGGACAAACAACAGCTAAATCAATTATTGTAACCATTATTTAGCACACACACAAAAAAATCTTTGTTTATGTCATGTTACATTGTTGATTATAAGATAAAAAATATTTTTTTTTTTTAAACAAATATTTTAAATAAGAAATTGGAGGCCCAAAAATGTATACAAAAAAATGCATGTACTGTATTTTCTATCCGGTAAAGTGTATTTTGTATAATGTTTAATACTTATAGTAAGGGATGTTTTATATTGAAGTATATGGACAATAGTGCCACCTCTACATTCTGAGTTTTACCTCATTGCATAAAACTTCTAATAAAGTACCTCATGGCTGAAAATCTAAACATTAGCATGTAATGATCTAAAAGTGTGTAAATAAAGCCCAGATTCATACATCTATATTAAATCTGAACTTGACCTCCCCATGCCCTCAATTAAAACGCCCCTCCTCCTCTTTTTCATATTCAAATGATGGAATTACAAGCCCAGCACCGGATATAATTGTATTTTGTGTGTGTTGACTAAACACCGGTTCCACCAAGAAGAAAAAAAGCTGTCTCCAACTATTTATTGCAGCAATTCTTTGTTCCACTCCACCCCGAAAGGCTTCAAATCATCGGGGAGATTGTTAAGCTTCTGTGGAAATTACGGAAATGCGGGGGAAATGGACGAGCTGCGCTTCATAACAATTAATCAGGGACTGCTGATTAATAAAGTTCATTTTTTATTCTCGATGATTCAGGGTATTATCAAAAGGACACTGTCCTTGTCATTTTGATTAACACACCCATCCTCCTCCTGCGGTGGGACGCGGCGAAGGGAGACGCTCTCTTGTGCCCATAAAATAAATATTGAATGAGAATATTAACTCGTTAACCTTGACAACTATTTGTAATTTTCATAAGGGCTAAACTTGCAAATTCAGCACAAAAAATAAAATAAAAACCTGCTGTGGGGGTTGAAGAAAGGCCTCGGCGAAGGGGGGGCAATAACAACACACAACAAATTAGAGCGAATGAAGAATGCTACTGCATGAATCCTGTCATTTTTATGGGCTGCAATGATTAATTTGTTTGTTCAAATTCTCAATTAAGGCGGGAGGAGGAGAATTAGAGAGCTAGAGAGATGCAATGCGCTGTTGTCTTGCCTTTGCCTGCGGCGTCAGGGGAGAAGCGGCACTCATTTACCTGCGGTGCGTCCCGGTCGGGCCCCCGAAGTCAAACCGCACACTTTTATTTCCAACGCTAAGCAAATCAATATCAATTCCCCGATTGTTTCAATAATGTTTAGTCACAGTATTCCTCAAGTCCTTTGTCAGATAAATATGTAGCCTACATTATGTGTCTCTTAGCTTAGCAGTCACACAGAGGATGATGTATGGGGCTAACCGCTTGTCTTCTCAAGGGCCCGTGCTTTTTATTGTGTGCAGGATTGACAGATGTTTCTCAAATGACCATGTCCCTCATGCGCTTTGCACCTTACAAAACCCTGTCTCTTATGACATGAATGGACACACTCCCTCACTGCACCCCACTATTACTGACTCCTGAAATCCTGAAAGGCATTTGTCAGAGACTCAGAGAAGCATGCCTGCAGATGACCAATAGTGCCATTTTGAGACCAATATACTGTGTTTTAGAAACATGTACGGCAATATGGAAAGAAATACAGATAAATTGTTTGGGCATTCATCCATAAAATAAATGAGTGCAAATCCGATCAATGTGAATGTGCATCTTTTTACAACTTTTTGACATCTGTGTACTCTTATAAAGAAAATAAGCAAGATTTTACATTCCAGGAAAATTACCAAGTTGTTATGTGGGTGCCAAGGTGTTTTGGGTGGTTTCTAGTATACTGTATTTATGTAGTTCCTAGAGTGTTTTAGATGTTTTCTAGTGTGGTTGCTTGCTATTGTTGCTAGTTTGTTCTGGGAGGTTGTCGGGGTGTTGCTTTTTGGTTGGTCACGTCTTCTCAACATGTTGCACTACTACGATTCATGTATGCATCAAAAATGTTGCATTAAAGTTTCATTCTTATAATTAGGGATTTAAACAGTATAAGCAACAGTGATGGTGGAAAGCGCCCAAATACTGTATTTCCTACAATATATAATGCAAATGTAAGGAATGGGGATTAATCCCACAGGTTCACACATATATATACATATATAAAGAGTTGGGTGATTTCTCCAGTAAAACTCTAATGCATTTAACAGACGAGTCACTTTAGTTAATGCTGTCCCCTGGCTCCCCATGAACAAGGTGTCTTTTACAAGCCCAGGACAACATTGACTGGAGCCTGTGCTTGTGCAGTGAAAATGCTTATTATTCAAACAATCCCCATCAAAATAATGCCTCCGTCAGCCTGTGGTGAAGGATAACCATGTCGGTGACAGTCTTGGCACCCAGGTCCTGCTGGAGATCAGGTACGAGGAAGAAAGCGCTAGAATCAGTCAAGCTTGTGTTGACATCCATGTAAAAGGAAAACAGAGAACGCCAGCCAAGCTTCACTACTGTTGTTGCTTATATTTAGGACTACTTAGCCATTTAGACTTATTAGTTTCATCTTGTGAATAATCCAATCGTCGCAAAAATGAAATCAGTACATTTTAGGAGGAACTCACCTTAGCAACCACAAAACACCCTAGCAACACCATACACAACTCTTAAGAATTTGCACAATCCAGAACCATACTGTACATTCTTTTAAAAATGTAAAAATCAACTTTGATACTTCTGTACCAAATCTAGGGCTATATATATATATGTTTACTCTGTTTTATAACTGTTATGCTGAACAACCATGGTTTGTTTCTCTAAAGAGGGAAATAATATTGTCATTGTACCCATAATTGCAATGTTTTAATAGTAGTCTCTATTGTTAAATTAGTTTTAATAATATTCCCGAATCAGAAGCAGATTTTGAAAATACTGTAAGCATTCTATTCTACTGTTGTACTGAGGCTCTCTGCAATAGTTACTTGCAGGTATATTAATGAATACTTTCTGTTTGTCAACATACTGTACCATAAATGACTAGCCTGACTTCGTCATACTCATATTCTAGGCAGAATGTGAGTCTGATACTGCTCCATTGCACTTGAATTAAGGGGCGTGTCTTAACCGAACCAGTAAAAAAAAAAACCTCTGCACTCAATTGGATAGACCTACAACCAATCAGAGCAACGCAGTAAGAGACGTATGTTGAGCGACGCATAGTTGTCAACAGAGTTCAACTGCACGCACGCACGCTGGAACTGGAAGAAGTAGGAAAGTAATGAGTCTAAACGATCTTTGTCGCTGTTGTAAAAGGAATTTAAGAATTCGCGGAGTACTTACAAGCATGAATAACATTTTTGAGAGAAACACAAAAGGTGCATGTATATACGAACAAGATCCCTGATTAGATCTCGACAATAATGAAAATAAATATTATCGCATTTGTCGGCCCTGTCTCAACTTTATTACACGGTTGCAACGCGACTTGACTAACTTTAAAAAAATGGAAAGACGACGAAAGAGCGCTCAAGTGCTCTTTGATGACGTAGGTGGTTACGTAACCGCAGATAGCCTGTCCATCATCGATTAAAGCCCGCCCTGGCAATTTGATTGGCTTCTGGGAGCCGAGCATAATTACACCTCAACGGATCGAGTCTAGACCGAACTTCCCGTCCAAAAAATATTGTGGGCGGGGTTCGGGCTGGCACCCAGGCTAATAAATGACATTCTCAGGATGAATATTTTGGGTGTAGAATTCTCTCAATGGCCTCAGCTGAACTTGTATCATTCATCGGTGTGGACACTAAATAGTTAATGTTCTTTGTGTGGACAGACTTTAAGAGTGCCACCCAAACTACTGAGTTTGTATTTATTTCATTAGCTTTTTGGCTTTTTACAATGCTTAGCAGCTCACTCTGTTCTTGGCCATTTCAAATTAATCAATAACACAAACTAAACAATACAAAAATGCATTAAAATATTGATATGTTAAAATATTAACACATATTTAGCAATGCTAAATATTCCTTATTTATCTGTAATATAAATAAGATATTTATATTTATACAGTGATACTCTCATTCAGTGTAATGGATGACTCAAAAAAAAAAATGACAAAAAAAAACATTACCCTGAATGACGACACTTCTACTTGAGCTTATATTGCAGCCGATCAACTGTCCTCCAATTTCAAAAACTGAGCTTGGCCATAAATTAATCATTTAAAATAAAAAAAAGATATACTTTTGTAAATTTAATGTAATGCAGACACAAAAATGGTGACGTCTCGTCTTTGACCCATGTGTATGTTTTAGGGGGAACTCAAGCCACATCTAGAAACCAGAAAATCATAATGACTTGAGGTTTGACTTGGCATGTCCTGATATAAGAGACGTACTGTATTTAAATACAGGAAGTGGTGCTCTTGTACCCAGATGCCTGAGCAGAATTCCAGCTGATTTTCCTAGGCCCATTCTGTTGTCTGGATGTGACTGATGGATGGTTAATGATAAAAACATTTCCATACCTGGCCTTCTTGGCCTTATTGTTCACACGAAACTGGAACATCCTGGCCTGTCTGCTGCAATCACACAGTCCGCAGCTGAGGAGCTCACTGTATCTGGCAGCTGCACGCTGTGACATGTGGAAATATGTGCCACAAACTGTCAGTGAACCTTGTGGTGAATCTTATGCCATATGCCCCATTGTGCATGTCTAAGTAAGATTTTTGTTATGGTTAAGCTTTACACAAAATACTGTTTGTATATCATCTAATACATTTGTTAAATTATACACTGATAATATTAACTTCCGCCGAAACACACTTTTAAGTTCAACGCATGGAGTATTTTGATCTGGGAGAGGGCTAAATTATCAGTGAATAACCAATTAACATTTAAAGCAAAATTAAGTCAAATACACTGACTGTGTCAAATTTAAAGTCTCCTTTTTTATTATTTTTCTCCTTTGTATGCATATATATATTTTTATTCACTATTCCGTAAGTGATTTTTAAACATTTTTATATCTATAAATGTATTTATTTACATTTTAGAAGCTGTCAAACTTGTTGATTAATATTTAAACCTATCAGTGTGAATCCAATTGCAAAAAAAAAATAAAAAAAAAAATGTGAATGCCTTCAGTCACTAATGAGATGACGTTAATTCACCTGCTCACAATCTGCATTTCTCGAGTTGCTTCAAAATGCAGATAATCAATTGAAGTATTAAAAAATCAGTTCAGTGCTAAATGTGACAGTCATGCTGTGACCAGACAAGGACGATATTAACGCTGCTCTTTTCGTCGGTGCCTGAATGCCTTACGGTTTCTGGCTCCTGACAGCGCGGAAAGAGTTAACCACCCGGTCGCTTAATTGCATGTGACATGTTGGAGTGTGACAGATGTGACAGATGATGGAGATGGGGATGAAGAGGGCGGAGTCTAGCCCTTGGAGCCACGTTTTCTCCTTCTGTTAGACCTCCAAAAGCGCCTCCACGGTGAAGACCTGGAGGTAGTAAATAAAAGCTTGCCTCTCCGGCCATTATTTAAACATCTGCTGATAGAAGGGGAGCCCTCGTGCCTCACAGAGATCCTGTCAAAATCAGCCAGCCTCAAAACTCTTCAGCAGGCCCCGAACTGCATTTCGTCAGCTTCACTAATCTAGATCGGGCTGATGGATTCAACATGACAGGAAATTAAACTTTACATTGCTAAAACGGTCCAAAAAAAAAATAAAAATAATAATGCATTATCTGTTTTATTATATTAAGTTACTGGAAATAAAAGTTCAATTAAAAAATAATTGTATTATTTATTTTCATATAGTTTAACGTGAAGTGCTAAAATATAAAACTAAATAAACTAATAAATAAAAATGATTTAATCAAAATGTCAATAACACAAGAAAAAATACTTTTAAAATATATATAAACTTTTATAGTATTACAATAAAATTCTAATTTTAACTGTAAAAGACTAAAAGTGCTAACGTAAAAAAACCTGTTAATGGTTAAATCGGTAAATCTAATTTCATTTATTTGAAGTACTAAAATGCCTCAAACTAAAACTAATTAAAAAAAAGAAGAAAAAAATAAAGAACTGTTAGATTTACTGTTTTTTTTTTTTAATTACAGTTTTAAAAGGTAAAATTTTGGTTTTTAAATATTTCTAAATTTTTGCTGTATTGTTAAATAATTATTCTGGCAGCAACAGCTTCCAGTTTTAGTTTTCTGTAAAATCGGATTGTTCTTACGGTGGACTAAAATAACACTGATTGAAATATCCTGTTGCTATTTTAGGTCGACACATGTCCTTCTTTGTGTCCAAATGAATTTGCGCCAAAGTATCATTTTGAGTTTCACTTGATGCCTTATCTTTAATGTCAACAACAAAAGATATTGAAAATGTTTTTTCCTTTGTTTATTTTTATATTTTAAAAGTTGTTAAGCCTATTTATTTTGCTATCGAGTAACGCTGGTGTGTTTGGTTCTTCTCTTCTCCTGTCCCACCCACCAGTTGAAGCCACAAGTCTATTATAATTTTGATACATGAGTAGATTTCCTTTCCCATGAAAGAAGAGCCTTATGTTTGTTTTGATGTGAGAGTACATAGTAGAGATTAACATTAAGTCAATAATTACCTCATTATTTTAGAAGGGGGGGTGACACATGTGTGCAATCAATTTAAAACAATGGCAAAGGAGCACAAAGGTATATTTGTCTGATTGGAGCTGATTTACAGCTCTGTTGATAAAAATCTAACTTCCTGGAATGGTTTCAGATGTTTCGAGAAGCGTATGAGACAGCTGTCAAACAGATTTGAAAATGGCTGATTTAGCATTATCTGCCTTCACGGAAAACATATTAGTCTAGAAATAGCAACAATGTGTGTCTTTGAACGCAGTGTGCACAGCGTCTATCCATTGTCAGAAAGATGAGTTATGAAACTCAGCTGCTCAAGGAAACAGCCAGGTGGGAAAAACAAAAGTGTGATTGAAATTCTCTGGGGGGGCGTTAGCGCGATACATATTTGCTCTAGCGTTCCTTTTGTTCTTAGGAATACCGCAGTTCAAATGCAATGACCGGTTGCATCAGTTCTAGTCAATGGCTCGTTACGCTTCCGCTTTTTTATATCCGTGCAATAAAACCATCTGTTCATATCACAAAAGACATGAGTAACACGTTCCAGATTTCAGACGGTGGGATTTTCCGTGGGAAGATGACTCGTTGGAATGAAATCTGAATCCTGTCTGTCTTCAGGCCGCAGTATTGCATTTAGACTTCTTAAAGAGCAGGGTTGTGGTTATTGACAACTGATCTGAGTGTGTTTTATTGAACCCATGAATTCAAAATGGGAGGTTTGTGGCTTTTAGTGCATGTCTGTTGGCTTTGAGGTCATGATAGTGGACTCTCTCTCTCTCTCTCTCTCTCTCTCTCTCTCTCTCTCTCTCTCTCTCTCTCTCTCTCTATATATATATATATATATATATATATATATATATATATAGATATGGTCACACTTTATTTTAGGGTCCAATTCTCACTATTAACTAACCATTAACTATGACTCCTTATTTTCTGCTTATTAATAGTTTATAAGGTAGTTGTTAAGTTTAGGGTATTGGGTAGGATTATGGATGTCATGCATTATATGTACTTTATAAGCACTAATAAACAACCAATATGTTAATAATAGACATGCTAATAAGCAACTAGTTATTAGTGTGAATTGGACCCTATACTAAAGTGTTACCATATATATATGCACAAACACACACACACACACATATCGGGGGTCAAAATCCATTTATTTGATCAAAAATAAAGAAAATTTTAAATTGTGATATTTTTTTTTCTGTTTTAATGTTTTATCGTGATTTTTCAGTTTTTAATAATTTTCTTCTTCTTTTTTTATTTTTTATTTTGTATTTTCAGCATCATTACTCCAGTCTTCAGTGTCACATGATCCTTCAGATTTTTTTTATATAATAATTTGCTGCTAAATAATTATCAGTCTTTATTGACATTTATTATTATTATTAGTCTTCATGATTATAAGTAACATATGCAAATTCCTTCTTCAACAGGAGATGCTTTGTTTAATCAAATTTGTATTGTTTTGTTTATTAATCTATAAAGCAAAATTAAAACAATGTAAAAGTTGACCAATGTGCTGTACAATTATATACATGCTCTTTGAATGCATTGATTAAATACTTTAGTGTTATTATTTTTTTATTTATATAGAATATAACTTTATATTTAAAAACAGTGATGAACAATTTGTGGTACTGAATGACAACTAAATCTGTTCTATTGCTGTGTTAATTATGTAATTTGTCCTTCCTGTCATTATAATTCCACTTCCTGTGGGGACTGTTTAATTTAAATTCACACACATGATATAAAAAGGAACCATTTCTGAATGGTTTCCAACCCTTATTGTAAAATACAAGCCATGCAGGAAGAAATTCAAGAAGATAACTTGCTATTTTCGTGTGATCTGGTAGGATTTATTTGTCTACAGATACACCCTCATGGATCAACGTTGGGACAGATCGATAGGAAACAGAAGTGATGGACCTATCAAATAAAGCCTTCAATGTAAAACTGATCCAGAACTGTGTTTGGTTCTCAAAATCACTCTGCTTTGGCTTAAATACCCAGGTTTTTTTAAGTTAATAAAAGGAGCTATGTCTCCTCACTGTGTATTTATGGGGAACATTTGCAGGGTAGAGAGAGGGAGAATCAATTTCCCGCTCTCCCATGATAATTTATGGCTTTTCTGAGTCTGCTCTAGCCGGGAAAATGACACGTCAGGTCTATCATATTTGGAGCAGCAGTAAACCTGCCAAAGTGTAATCTCTTCAAGGCTTCTGACCCTTCCAGCACCCCCTCCAACCAACCATCATTAATAAATGAGCCCTGGAATCGCTCCAGAATGTCAATATTATTATGACAGATTTTAATATTATTATGTCTGTCTTTAATAACACTTAATCTTCTAGTACATTGCGACATCCCGGCTGTCCAGGTGGAACCGGCTTTGGAACAACATATTGGACAAAAAAGAGCTTTAGACAGAGTTATAGGAAAACAAAAGACACATCAACACGGATATATCACGTGCTGGAGGACATGCGTTGTGAAATCAGATGAGTCAAGTAACATGGAAGTTTATGCTACATGGGGT
>NC_068410.1:29116329-29141015 GCF_023724105.1 Carassius gibelio | reverse complement strand
TATATATATATATATATATATATACACACACACACACACACACACATTTTGTCAAGGATACGCGGGACTCAGATGCAGGTAACAGAGTTTATTAGCCCACACTGGGCAAACAGGGAAAAAAAACAGAAGAATGGCTACTCCTCAGAGTAGAGCAAAAGAAATCTATCAGCGGGGACCAGTCCAAGCGTCTTCTGTGACGCAACGTCAGGTCTCATCCACCAGAGCGTCGTTGGGGGACGCAGCGTCAAGTCACACCAAAATCCCTGAAGGAAAGGACAGAGTGCAGAGAGGAGCTGGGGGTCAGGTCTCAGAAGATCCAAAAGAGAGGTGAGGCAGGGACCGGAGGCAGAACCAGTCTAGACTGACAAGAGCAGTACCCGGGGAAAGAATACAAATCCAAAAACACGACAAGGCAGGACTAGGCAGACAGGTTGAAACAATCACACTCGAAGCACAAAACAATCACAACGGTCTGACAAAAGACAGAGCACGAGAGGAACTAAAATAGAGGAGAGCTAATGAGGAAGGAGTGGCTACAGGTGTGACGGAACACAGGGAATTAAGGGTAACGAGTGGGAGGGGGAAGAAACACTGACAGCAGAACACATGAGCTGTCAAAACAAAACCCATGTGTTCTGAGACTAGACACACAGACAACAAGACAAAAATATAGCAACACAGACCTAAGTCATGACAGTACCCCCCCCTCCAGCTGCGCCACCAGGCGCAACCCGGAGGGTCTCACCTCGTCGCCGGCGGAAGTCCTCAATCAGAGTCTGGTCCAGAATATCCCGAGCCGGAATCCAACTCCTCTCCTCAGGACCGTAGCCCTCCCAGTCCACTAGATACTGGAAACCCCGACCACGACGTCTAGCATCCAAAAGCTTTCTCACAGTGTAAACAGGAGTACCATCCACTAGCCGAAGGGGGGGAGGGGGTATGGGGGAAGAGACAATGGGATTAAGGGGGGATCTAAACACAGGCTTAACCCTGGACACGTGAAAGACAGGGTGAACCCGACCAAGCGTGGGAGGAAGCTTGAGCCGCACTGCCACCGGACTCAGGACCTTGGTGATGCGACATGGCCCAATAAACCTGGGTGCCAACTTACGAGAAGGCTCCCGGATGGGCAGGTCTTTGGTGGAAAGCCATACCTTCTGTCCGCAAACGTACTGGGGAGCCGGAGTCCGGTGACGGTCAGCCGCCAATTTGATCCGTCTGGAAGCCCGGGCCAAGGCCTCCTCAGCCCTCCTCCAGGTGCGCCGACACCTACGGACAAAGGCCAAGGCAGACGGGACCGCAGCTTCGGGTTCCTGTGCAGGGAAAAGGGGTGGTTGATAGCCAACAGAACATTGAAAAGGAGACATACCCGTAGACGCCACCGGGAGGGAATTGTGGGCATATTCAACCCACGACAACTGCTGACTCCAGGAGCTCGGACTCTGTGATGCTAGGCAGCGGAGAGCACGCTCAAGATCCTGGTTGGCTCGCTCGGCCTGCCCATTGGTCTGGGGGTGGAAACCTGAAGACAGACTCGTACAGGCCCCGATCTGTCTACAGAACTCTCTCCAAAACCGGGAGACGAATTGTGGTCCTCTGTCGGAGACCACATCAACCGGAAGACCATGGATCCGGAAGACGTGGTCCATGACCACCTGAGCTGTCTCCTTGGCGGAGGGGAGTTTGGGTAAGGGGATAAAATGGGCCGCCTTGGAGAAGCGGTCCACCACCGTCAGAATAACAGTGTTACCCCTCGACGGGGGAAGGCCAGTGACGAAATCAAGGGCCAGATGTGCCCATGGACGAGAGGGAATGGGTAGGGGCTGTAACAGACCAACAGGAGACTGGTTAGAAGTCTTATTCTGAGCACAAACTGAGCAAGCCAACACAAACTGCCTGACATCTTGGGCCATGGATGGCCACCAAAATCGCTGACGGATGGCAGCCAGCGATCTCCGAACCCCTGGATGACAAGCAACTCTGGACTCATGACCCCACCGAAGGACCTCAGGATGCAGCGCAGCCGGTACAAACAACCGACCCCCCGGACACCCCCCTGGGACCTCCCCCTCCCGCACGGCCTCTCTTACCCGTCGTTCGACATCCCAAGAAAGGGACCCCACCACCACCTCTCTGGAGAGAATGGTACTGGGGCTCACCTCCTCACCGGGATTCTCGAACAAACGAGAAAGGGCATCAGGTTTAACATTCTTTGATCCTGGCCGATACGAGAGGGAGAAATTAAACCGCCCAAAAAAAAGTGCCCAGCGGGCCTGGCGGGCATTCAACCTCTTGGCCGAACGGATATACTCCAAATTCCTGTGATCCGTCCAGACCAAGAAGGGCAACGCTGCGCCCTCCAACCAGTGGCGCCACTCCCCCAGGGCCAGCCTGACTGCCAGCAGCTCCCTGTTACCTATGTCATAGTTTCGCTCGGCTGGGCTCAGACGGTGAGAAAAGAAGGCGCAAGGATGCACCTTCCCATCCTTGGGGGACCGCTGGGACAGGACCGCGCCTACCCCGACATCAGAAGCATCCACCTCAACAATGAATTGCCGTTCCGGATCTGGGAGACAAAGAACAGGAGCAGAGATGAAACGGGACTTGAGAGCACCAAAGGCCTCCTGAGCTTGTACATTCCATTTGAACGATACCTTAGGAGAGGTGAGTGCAGTTAAGGGTGCAGCAACCAGGCTAAAGTTCCTGATAAATCGCCTATAGAAGTTGGCGAACCCCAAGAACCGCTGCAACGCCTTCCGTGAGTCAGGGGTTGGCCACTCGGCCATGGCCCTTACCTTAGCGGAATCGGCCTTGATCCCCTCCGTCGAGATAATATGCCCCAGGAACGAAACCGACTTGGCATGGAACACGCACTTCTCCGCCTTGACGTACAGCTGGTTCTCCAGCAGCCGTTGTAGCACCTGACGGACATGGTGAGTGTGGACCTGCAATGAGGGAGAGAAGATGAGAATATCATCAAGGTACACAAAGACAAATCTGTTCACCATGTCTCTCAACACATCGTTCACCAGGGCCTGGAAGACAGCTGGGGCATTAGTAAGCCCAAAGGGTAGGACCCGGTATTCAAAGTGTCCCGTCGGGGTGTTAAATGCTGTCTTCCACTCATCCCCCTCACGTATACGGATCAAGTGGTAGGCATTACGGAGGTCTAGCTTGGTAAAGACCTTGGCTCCCTGTAACAACTCAAAGGCTGATGACATCAAAGGCAGAGGATACCGGTTCTTTACAGTGATGTCATTGAGGCCACGGTAGTCAATGCAGGGTCGCAGGGAGCCATCCTTCTTCTTAACAAAGAAGAACCCAGCCCCAGCAGGTGAGGAAGAGGGCCGGATGAGGCCGGCATTTAAGGAGTCCTGAATATACTTGTCCATGGCCTCTCTCTCAGGACTAGACAGGGAATACAAACGACCCTTGGGCGGAGAAGTGCCTGGGAGGAGGTTGATGGCACAGTCATACGGCCGATGAGGAGGCAGGGATGTGGCCCGGGACTTGCTGAAGACCTGACAAAGATCACGGTACCCCTCCGGGACCCCGGCAAGATCACCCTCCTCAACCTGAAAAACAGGAGACACAGAGCCAGGAGACAAAGCAGAACCAAGACAAGACGCAAGACATGACTGACTCCAAGAGAACACAGAATTGCCGGACCAATCCACATGAGGGTTGTGCTGCACCAGCCACGGGTGCCCAAGGACAACAGGAGCACCCGGGGAATCTAGGAGGTACAACTCAATTACCTCACAGTGATTGCCGGACACAGTCAAACTTACAGGGGTAGTGGAATGGGTGATGGAAGAGATGAGGAGACCATTTAGGGAACGAACAGAAATAGGAGAAGGAAGAGGAATAGTAGGAATACCCCACCGTGCTGCAACAGAGGCATCCAGGAAGTTGCCCTCACCACCAGAGTCAATAAGTGCAGAACAGGAATGAAAGGAGTCCTTGTGCTGAATCGAGACCTTTAACATGGTACGAGAGATGGGGGAGTCGACATGAGGAGTAGCACCCACCAGGATCCCCCGGACTACTGATGGGCTCTGGCTTTTAACGGGCACTGGATAGCTCGATGGCCCGGCTTCCCGCAGTACAGACACAGGCCCCGAGTCAGACGATCCTGCTTCTCTTTAGGGGTGAGGCGAAGACGCCCCACTTGCATAGGCTCAGGGTCTGTTGACGGTGACAAGGAGGTGGAAGCACTACTAGGAACGCCCTCCACCAGCATCCAGGGGGACTGAGCACCACGCCGCTGATGTCTACGCTGAAGGCGCCCCTCCACATGGAGGGCCAGATCCACAAGGATGTCAAGACTCTGCGGTAGATCTTGAGGGGCGATCTCATCCTGGATGTCATCATCCAAACCTTCCCGAAACCTTGCACGCAACGCTGCCTCATTCCAGTCACAGGAGGCTGCCAGAGTTCTGAACTGGATGGAGTAATCGGTGACTGATTGCCTGCCCTGGCTCAACCGCGCTAACTGGGCAGCTGCCTCATCGCCCTGAGCAGAGCGGTCAAACAGTTTGATCATCTCTGCCCTGAAGTCCTGGAAAGTGGCACAGAATGGAGCACGGGCATCCCACACAGCTGTTGCCCAGTCCCGGGCCTTTCCTTTCAAGAGGGTGATCACGAATGCGACTTGGGACTCCTCAGTAACATAGCGCCGAGGCTGGAGGGCGAAGACCAGAGAACATTGGGACAGAAAGGCACGGCAGGAGTTAGGGTCCCCATCATATGGCGGTGGACAATTGGCATGGGGTTCAGGCTCAGAACGAGTAGCCGATCTGCTGGCCAAGGCTTCAAGCTGGAGCCTCTGAATCTGGAGATTGAGGTCCGCTACCTGGGCTGTGAGGCCCTCAACCTCCCTAGTGGTGGTGGTCAACTGGCTGGAATGCTGTCCCAGAAGAATGCCTTGTTGACTGACTGCGACTCTTACTTGGTCTGCACCTGCTGAATCCATCGTGGTCAGACCGTTCTGTCAAGGATACGCGGGACTCAGATGCAGGTAACAGAGTTTATTAGCCCACACTGGGCAAACAGGGAAAAAAAACAGAAGAATGGCTACTCCTCAGAGTAGAGCAAAAGAAATCTATCAGCGGGGACCAGTCCAAGCGTCTTCTGTGACGCAACGTCAGGTCTCATCCACCAGAGCGTCGTTGGGGGACGCAGCGTCAAGTCACACCAAAATCCCTGAAGGAAAGGACAGAGTGCAGAGAGGAGCTGGGGGTGGGAGGCAGAACCAGTCTAGACTGACAAGAGCAGTACCCGGGGAAAGAATACAAATCCAAAAACACGACAAGGCAGGACTAGGCAGACAGGTTGAAACAATCACACTCGAAGCACAAAACAATCACAACGGTCTGACAAAAGACAGAGCACGAGAGGAACTAAAATAGAGGAGAGCTAATGAGGAAGGAGTGGCTACAGGTGTGACGGAACACAGGGAATTAAGGGTAACGAGTGGGAGGGGGAAGAAACACTGACAGCAGAACACATGAGCTGTCAAAACAAAACCCATGTGTTCTGAGACTAGACACACAGACAACAAGACAAAAATATAGCAACACAGACCTAAGTCATGACACATTTATATTTAAATTTACATTTATTCATTTAGCAGACACTTTTATCCAACAGTGGAAGCAATCAAAAGCAAACAGCAAAAAGAGCAATGATATATAAGTGCTATTATTAAATCTCAGTTAGCTTAACACAGTACACGTAGCAAGGGCTTTTAAATAATACAATATATAAAAAGAAAACAGATAGAAAAAGAATAGAGCAAGCTAGTGTTAGAGGTCTTTTATATATTGTCACAGGGGGAGCACAAGACAGACACAGTGGGCGTGGCGTCAGGCCTCAGAGAGGCTTTTATTAACACAAAATCAAATAAAACAGGGGATAAACGGTGGCCAAAGGGGAAGAGTATCCAAAATAACAGGGGATCTGGTGTCCTCGTCGTGCTGCATGGTTCGTGTGGGTCGGGCAGTGTTCATGGAGGAAGGGTCCAGGTAAGGGGCGGAGTCTGGCGACTGCGAGCGCTCCCCTCCTCGGTCCGGGGCGCGAGGGGTGGCGGCTTCCTCTAGCAGCTGCATCTCTCTCGTTGGCCGCGACAATGGTAGGGGATGGGCATCCTGGCCCGTCGGCCGTGTAAATGGGTGCAGTTCTCCTCCGGATCACGGGTCTGGCAGCTCACGTCTCTGGTGGCGCGGGAATCCCTCAACGCACCCTTCCTGGACCCATGAGGACACCAGCGTGCATGCACGGGCGCTTTGGGCTTTTAAACGGCGGCGGTGATGAGGCTCGATTTCCTTCAGGTGTGCCCCATCACACGCTGCCAGCCCTGACTCCTCCAGAGCCCCCCTCTCACACACCCACTCCAGTCGGGAGCCTGGTGAAGGGCGGCGATTTACGACGGGGTGCTGGTGACAATCAGGGAGGAGGCAGCTGACTCGTCACAATATATATAACTCAGCTGCTCCAATTGAGTTGAGGAGGTCATTCACCAGGAGGGAAAATTTAATTTAAAAGTCCATAAAAGTGACTTTGTGCTTTTTGGGATGGCACAATCAAGCGACATTCACTTGCAGAATGCAAGCTTCTAGAGAGCACATAAGTCTGAAGTAATAAATTTAGGTAAATGGGTGCAGATTCTTTTAGGCTCGTTAAAAATTAATCTTGCTGCCGTGTTCTGGATTAATTGTAAAGGTTTGATAGAACTGTCTGGATGACCTGCCAAGAGAGCATTGCAATTGTCCAGCCTGGACAGAACAAGAGCTTGAACAAGGAGTTGTGCAGCATGTTCCGAAAGAAAGGGCCTGATCTCCTTGATGTTGAATAAAGCAAATCTGCAGGATCGGACAGTTTTAGCAATGTGGTTTGAGAAAGTCAGCTGATCATCAATCATAACTCCAAGGCTTCTGGCTGTTTTTGATGGAGTTATGGTTGATATGCCTAACTTGATGGTGAAATTGTGATGGAACGATGGGTTTGCTGGAATCACAAGTAGTTCTGTCTTGGCAAGGTTGAGTTGAAGGTGATGGTCCATCACCCAGGAAGAAATGTCTGTTAGACAAGCTGAGATGCGAATAGCTACCGTCAGATCATCAGGATGGAATGAGAGGTAGAGTTGAGTGTCATCAGCATAGCAGTGGTATGAAAAGTCATGTTTCTGAATGACAGAACCTAATGATGCCATGTAGACAGAGAAGAGAAGTGGTCCAAGAACTGAGCCCTGAGGCACCCCAGTAGTTAGATGTTGTGACTTGGACACCTCACCTCTCCAAGATACTTTGAAGGACCTATCTGCTAGGTAAAACTCAAACCACCGAAGTGTGATTCCTGAGATGCCCTTTGCCAGTAGGGTTGATAGGAGGATCTGGTGGTTAACCGTGTCAAAGACAGATCAAGCAGGATAAGTACTGAAGATTTGGATTCAACTCTTGCCAGTTTTAGGGCTTCAACAACTGAGAGCAAGACAGTCTCAGTTGAATTTCAACTTCTGAAGCCAGATTGGTTGCTGTCAATGAGGTTGTCCTGTGTGAGAAATGCAGAGACTTGGTTGAACACAGCTCGTTCAAGTGTTTTTTGCAATGAAAGGAAGAAGGGAAACTGCTGTGTAGTTCTCTAAAAGAGATGGGTTGAGGGTGGGTTTCTTAAGTAGTGGAGTTATATGAGCCTTTCTAAAGTATGAAGGAAAAACACCAGTGTGGAGGGATGTGTTTATGATGTGAGTGAGTGCAGGTACAACTGCAGGAGAAATGGCTTGAAGGAAATTGGAATAGGATGGAATAGGATCAAGCTGGCAAGTAGTAGGATGATTTGAAAGGATGAGTTTGGAGACTTCTGCATCAGAGAGTGAAGAGAAGGATGTAAATGAGTGTAAGATTGCTGGTGATATGTGATATGTGGAAAATTGTGCACTAATGTGTTTAATTTTATTAACGATAAACGTGGCAAAGTCGTCAGCTATTAGAGATGAAGCAGGAGGGGGAGGAGGAGGACAAAGAAGAAAATGTTACGAAAGAAAATGTTTTAAAAAGAATGCAAGAATTAGATGAATTGTTAATTTTGTTATGGTAGTATGTCATTTTAGCAGTGGATACATTAGCAGAGAAGGAAGAGAGGAGTGACTGATACACATTAAGGTCAGTAGTATTTTTGGATTTGCACCACACCCTTTCAGCAGCTCTAAGCTTAGAACGGTGTTCGCATAGAACATCAGATAACCAAGGGGCAGAAGGGGTGGTACGGACTGGCCTGGAAGACAAGGGGCAAATAGTGTCTAAAAGAGATGTAAGAGTGGAGCAGAAAGTATCAGTAGCACTGTTAGCATCAAAATATGCTAACAGTTTAGGGGAAGGAAGTGAGGATGAAAGCATTGCAGATAGCCGGAGAGGGTGAGAGTGAGTGTAGGTTACGTCAAAAGATGACATGTGGAGTGATGTGTCAGGGACCATGTTAAGGTTAAGAGTGAGGTGGAAGTGATCCGACGTGTGCAGTGGATTAACCAGTACATGATCAGTAGAGCAGTGTTGTGCATAAATAAGGTCCAGTTGGTTGCCTGATTTGTGAGTAGCAGTAGTTGACACTCGGTTGAGATCAGAAGAGGCAGAGTGTGGAAATCAGCATACAGAGGTTTTTCTAGATGGATGTTGAAATCCCCCAAGCATAACTAGGGGAGTACCATCCTCAGGAAAGGTTAAGAGCAGCACATCTAATTCATCAAAAAAGTGACCTAGTGGTTTTGGGGGTCGATAGACAACTACAAAATTTATTTTAAGAGGGTAGGTAACAGTAAATGAATGAGATTCAAAGGAGCTGTTGATACCTGTCAGGGACAAAGACAGTGAGGGAAGAGGACACAGGAGGTTTTTCAAAAAGTGGGGTTTTATTACACAAACTATTGAAAAGTTATATAAGGACCAAAATTAATAACTAGGCCTATAAAAAGGTCAACAAAAATAACAGAATATAAGCTGAAATACATCAACTCATAACGTAAGGTTAACTAAAAAAAAAGATACAGAAGAAAGCTTATATAACAGCTTGACACAACCAAATGACATAGAAGGGGTAAACAAAACTAACACTTGGGAACTTGAGAGCTAACTAAGGACAAAATCCCCCTGGCACATGGTGAGACATGGTATGGCCTAATGATATAGGCTCCCAGATGTAGGCCTCCTCAGCCCTTAGCCTCTACTTTTGCCCAACCAGGAAGGGACTGCACCCAACAGGTCCAGGTAACTCAACAAAAAAAAAGAAACATAGGATTAGAACACTCCCTGTAAATCAATGTAAAGGTAAAGCAAAAAAAAACCAAATCAAAACTGTATTGTGTTCCTTATTTAAATATCATAGTTTAGATTTCTGTAAATAAGTGCAACAAACTAAGGAGGTGAAATAAAACAGTAATAAAATGTTTAGAACTGAGGTGATGTTACCCTGTGTGGTCGTAGCCATCACAATACCCAACGATGGTAAAGGATTAAACTTCCAATCAGTAGAGATGAGCAGACCAGTACCTCCACTTCTTCCAGTCAAATGGGGGGAGTGGGAAAATGAGAAATTATTGGAGAGTGCTGCAGTGTCCTCTGGTTTGATCAAGATCTCTGTTAGAGCCATGAGGTTAAACCTTGAATGACTAATAACAGAAATTGGCTTTGTTTACAGCAGACTGGCAATTCCAGAGACCAATAGAAAAAAAGTAGTGTATTAGCAGACATAGGCAAAGTGTGCAGGTTGTTAAGATTGTGCTGCCTACATTGTGTGATGTGTGGTTTGCGAGTGGTATTGATAGTAGGGATCTGGAAACACATAGTAAGAATTGGTTATAAACAAAAAACTGAAACAGAAATGAAACAAGGAGAAGGAAAAAGAGATTAATCAAAGGCTACGTTCACACTACAGGGTTTAATGCTCAATTCCGTTTTTTTGAAAAAATTCGATTTTTTTGCAAGGCCGTTCACATTTCCAAATAAATGCCACCTACCTTTTGTGATCTCCTGTGTGAACATGAAGTGACCCAGAAGTGACCCGCATGCGCAGAAGAGTACTCAATGGTAAACAACATCACTCGTTGTTTGCGGAAGTAGCTAATGTTAAACATGGATGTAAACAACAGTGTAGTCAACAGCGGAGCTCTTTTTGCAATATTAAAGTTATTTTCCCAACGGAGCCAGCACAATTACAATCTTCTCGTTTTAAGAAGAAAATTAAAAAGAAGTAGAGCAAGGTTTTTGGCCATGGCGTTTTGTGGAGCAGTGTTAGCAACGTCGGTACAGAGAAACGTGTGGGTGCAGAGTCGCAGCCAGGAATGGTGGGATACTGATGTGAGTGGCTCTTCTCGTTCCCGCCTACTTCAACGCAGAATTATGACGTTTGTAGCGTATCAATGACGTGCGGGTCGGATACATGTGGCCTCGCTGTTCAGACTGAGGTCGCATTTCAAAAGATCAGATACGTATCAGATTCAGGACCACATATCCAAGTGGCCTGGGTCACATTTGAAAAGATCGGATCTGTGTCGTTCAGACAGAGTGAAAAGATTAGATAGAGGTCACATAGGGGCAAAAAAATCGGAATTGGGTCGTTTCAGCCTGCAGTGTGAACGTAGCCAAAACAATACTTAAATTCCCTGCCAGTGTCCCTGCCCGGTGGAGTTGCATGGTAGAGTTGATGGTCTTTACTCTCTTCGGTCTTCACACAAGGAGGGCTTAACTGTAGGGCTGCCGCAACTGCTGCCATGGTATACTAACCTTTTTTATACCCGACAAAACGGAAATTGAATTCAGCTGAACACACTTTACTGTTTATCACAACAAAGGTCTGAGCAAGCGCACGACACTGACAACGCATGTGATAGAGTATGTCTCTACACCGTAAACAAACAAGTGTTTACTAGCAATGACAACTGCACTAAACACTTATAAGACAAGAAATAAATACACTTACGAACTGCTTTTAACTCCCGCTGAATTAACTGCTTCTCACAAAGGGTATTTCTTTACACTGTCTTTGCATATATGCAATCAGAAAATATTGTGAACAGATATCTTAACTGCCTCAACTGAGTCCTTTCAACGCTCCTCTCATGCATGTCTGTACTTCGAACCCTGTCTCTCAGGATCAGCCCAGACACCCAGCAGTAAAAATTAATTTCAGCCTCCCAAATCTGCGATTTCATTCATTTGGTCGTTAGCTATTGCGCATGACCATATGTGAGGTTTGGAATATTGATCAACTAGTAAATTGAGAGCTTCACCTCCAGGCGTAGCTCTTTCTTCATCATGACAGCCCGGTACAATGACGGCATTTACTGCTGCCACTGTGCTGATCCACCTGTTGATCTCATTAACCCACTCTCACTCTTGAAAAAGACCCTTAGGTACTTAAACTCCTCTAATTGGTGAACTCACTACTTATCCGAAATAGACAATCCACTCTTTTCTGGCAGATATCCTCCAGACTACATCTTCAGGTTAGGTCAGCAAATACCCATCCCGAATTACAACAGCCTAGAACAGGCCATGCTTTCTTTGTCTCAGCTGTGTGATGATTTGCCAAAACCTCTTGGAGGGCAACCAAAAGCCCTTCTCCATGGCTTACCTAAGCTCCTCCAACACCCAAATGCTTGCTTCCTTTGAACACTGCAGCCCTTCTAGCCTGCCAATACATGTCTGCAGAATAAGGAGACCCACAAGTTAACCAATCCCAAAAGTTCTCCTTCATGTCCAGGTGGCCTCCCTAAATGTTGACATGCACCAGCAGGTTCTTTGGGTTCAGGTTCAACAGCCACCAACAGCCTTCCAGACACAGCTCATGGCAGCCAATTCCACATTTGAGGCTTTGAACACGGCTCACTCTGAGTGTATGTACCTAGCATACCTAGGTATAAGGAAAAGCTTCTCCGTAGGTGGGAAATTAGGGAAATCCAGAAAGGATCCTCAGCCAATGTTACCATTTGAACCTAAGTATTTTTTGGGGTTTCCTAGGTCTGTTCGTAATCGTATCCAACTCACCACCAGGGGAAGATCAGTAAATAGCTCTGCTCCTCTCTTTACTTGTCTGTCCAGAAAATATAGCCTACAAAGTTGATCAAAGACCTTTGGCCTAATGTGGTCTGGTACCAAGTACACTTACAGTATGAATCACCTTATGTTCAAACATGGTGTTTATGGCCAATCAATACTAAGCACAGAAATTAAAACACCACTTGGGTTCAGATCTGGCAGGCCGATGTTCTGTCGATTTGTCCTACCCTGTCAGATTTTCCTACATCCCACTAAAACAGTGGGTAGTACAATACAACATCGAAAAATGCTAATGTAAAGTTATGGTTTATAACTACTATATCTACACCTACCACAACCCTAAACCTACCCTTAAAGTAATGCAAATACAGTATACAGTACAATTTTGTGTTACATTCATGGTTGCAGCTAGAAGGGATACAGCTACAGGAAACCAACAAATATTTTTTCTACCAATTAGATTGTGTTTTTATTAATATCTACACCTACCCCAACCCTAAACCTACCCTTACAATAATGCAGATACATTAAAAATAATTGTTTAGAATGAGAAAAAGGTCCCGATATTGATGTGTGCATGCGCAGTAAACCATGGTAGGAAAATCTGAAGTGTAGGATAAAATGTCAGGACACTGGTCCTCCCAATCCCCCCTCCCCCTTCAAGTTTCTCTGATGTCCAATACATGACTGTAAAAGCAAGAAGCAAGTCAGAGCCATCCCCTCCATGACACAAAGTTGCAGTTAGTGGACCCTCTTGTCTACCGGGCTATACTCCAACACAG
This sequence comes from Carassius gibelio, assembly GCF_023724105.1. NCBI lineage: Eukaryota > Metazoa > Chordata > Actinopteri > Cypriniformes > Cyprinidae > Carassius > Carassius gibelio. Next base: position 29,128,183 of record NC_068410.1, on the reverse strand, counting down.
TGATGCAGAGTCAGGGACTTGTGAATTTTCCCACCCTCGCTCGGCACCTCTCTCTCTAGGTGACTCCAAAGAAGGAGATAGTCCAATCCCTATCTGGGAGTTCTGTTCAAGAGCCAGAGCTGTGCGTAGAAGTGAGGTCAACTATATCTAGCTGGTAATGCTCTGCCTCCTGTACTTACTCCGGCTTCTTCCTCACCAGAGATGTTACATTCCCTGTTCCACAATCAAGGTACAGTCCTTAATGCAACCTGCAAGCTCCTCTCCCAGACCTGGCTCCAGGAGAGGGTCCTGTTATTCTTCTTCTGGTCTTCTGGTCAGGGTCTCACTGTTCTGACTCATTTGTGTCAAAGGGGATTATTGGAGGTGGGCGGGGGTCACTCTTTTGGCGCTTTTCCACTGCGTGTTATGTCTCGACTCTGTATGGCTCAATGCAGTATGTCAAGGCTCGACTCGGCTCGGTTTGCGTTTCCACTGCAGTTTAGTACTGCTTTAGAGTGGGTGGGATTATTCACATATCATTGTTGAGCCACCTCTACTGCCACAAATTGTGAAAAACTTTTTCATTCCACGTCAACCCATCAAGGTCTCTGCTATCAATGAGAGGAACATCTGTACTTCCTCAACAGACAACAAAACAGCCATTTTTGGGTTGTTATAAAAGGTGCACTCGTTCAAAACAGTTGCGTTCGCTCCTTCGCTGGCTTTGCTGGTTTAAATCTAGCAGTTCTTTTGTGTTTGTAGTGGTGATGATGGTGGAAAACCCGCCAAAAGTGAACCATACCATGCTGTACCATGCACTATAAATATCTGGCCTCTCACCTGGGACTAATTTGCCCAGGGAGACCCTGTGTCACTGAAGCACTCAAACCCCTCCAAAAATGGGTCAATAAAACTATATTACAGTATCTGTAAGTGCTGTTTTCTTTTTAAGTTTATTTAAGATTTGAAGTACACCACAATATAATCATTTAGCATACTTGATTTTCACAAGGGATGTCCAGCAATGCAAAATTACCAAAACTGCCTAGACAATTTAGATGTAGGAATGACAAAGCAACCATGAAACAGTAGATAGAGGGTTTAGGAAGGAGTATAGCAAGGCAAAATCAGCTTAACATTTTAGCTGAGTTTTGGAATATAGTAAATTTGGTATGTTGCTTGTTCAAGATGGTCTGCTAGATCAGCCAATTAGCTTGGACTAGCTAGATTTTGTCTACTATTAAGTTCCTGTGACTCAGTGGTAGAGCATTGCTTTCACAGCGCAATAGTTCATGGGTTCAATTCCCAGGGAACACATTGCAAGCATCTGCTAAATGCATAAATGTAAATGTACTATGATTAAAAAGTTGACACCTTTTTCTAACACATAAAACTTATTTAAAATAATCATTGATTAGATCAGATATTGCAGCAACATTTTTACATAATAATTTACTTACTAAGAGAGCTTTTTCACCCCTCTGTAGGCTGGAAGGATAGCTAGCCTTACTGGTTCTATGCTAAATTTGCTGGTTATTCTGTTGTTGTCACGGCTCTACACTTACCTGGCCCAAATTCTTACACGATGGGGTAAGCTATTTCATGTTTACACATACTATTTAGTTATTTCTTTATGCAAATACAAAGTATCATCCACTTCCTTCTATAAGAAATGCACCGCACCCAGACCAAATATGAGGACGCGTTCATCCTCAAGGTCTTCATCTTCCAGTTTGTCAACTTCTACTCATCTCCTGTTTACATTGCTTTTTTCAAGGGCAGGTGGGTAGCTATGCAGCATATGAATTAATGAATATGTATGAGGATTAAATTTTCATCTAATATTTAATCTGTTCTACAGGTTTGTTGGATATCCTGGAAACTATAATACACTCCTAGGAATCCGAAATGAAGATGTGAGTGCTTACATTTTTGGAAAGTAAATCTATCTTTCACTTGGTTGTCCCTTGATGGAATAAATCTAACAAAATGTACACAATCAGTCATACCTAAATACACAATCTTGAAATATTTCCCCAACAATCATAAAATTTGGCAAAATATGCATATTCTGGAATAGGAATAACTCTTTAATACTGTGTAACTTGGTTCTGTTCTTGTTTTACATAGTGTGGTGCCTCTGGATGTCTCACTGAACTAGCTCAAGAGCTGTTAGTCATCATGGTAGGCAAACAGGTCATCAGCAACATCCAGGAATTTGTCTTGCCGTAGGTCTTTATGTTCAATGCATCTTCTTAAAGATCTTGTTTACTCATTGTTATATATAAATAGTTAGGCCCAATATTTACCCCTCTCTTTCCAACAGTAAATTAAAGACATGGTGGCACAGGAGGAAGCTGAAGCCAGCTCCCAGTCAGGAAGTGATTGATGAACCAGACAGTGAGCCAGAGCTCAGCCCATGGGAAGCAAACTATCAGCTGTTGGTGTGTGAGGGGCTGTTCGATGAGTATCTGGAAATGGGTGAGTCCTTATGTCTCTTGTATCTACTTTAGACTGAATTTTAGATGTAAAAATATTATATTATTATATTATACAGTACATATGTTACAATAGTTTTCTATTTGCATATATTTTAAAATGTAATTAACTCCTGTGATGCAAAGCTGAATTTTCAGCATCATTACTTAGGTTTTCAGTGTCCCACGATTCTTTAAAAATCATTCTAATAGACTGGTTTGCATGCTATTTATTTTATTATCAATGCTGCAGCTGTGCTGCTTAATATTTTGTATATTTATTTTTCATCTATTCATCTAATAATTATTTTTCATCTATTTTTCAACTTTTTTTTAATATGGAAGCCCATTTCTGCCACTGAATAAAACATTTTTTAAATAAGGTTATTGTGACTTTTTATCTCACAATTTTTTCACAGAATTGTGAGATATAAACTCACAATTGCAAGTTATAAAGGCAAAATTGTGAGATATAGTCAGAATTGTGAGACTTATCTCAGAAATGCGTGATATAAACTCACAGCTATGAGTTATAAAGTCGGAATTGCCAAATATAAAGTCAAAAGTGTGAGATATAAACTCACAATTCTGACTTTCTTCACAGAATTGTGAGATATAAACTCGCAAATGCAAGTTATAAAGCCTCTTCTGCATAGACAGTCCTAATGGGCCCCCCTCCCCTTGAAAATATATATTGCAGACTTTTTAAGGGCCTTCTCTTCCTTTGGGACCAAGTCCAGCGCCCCTGTATATATATATATATATATATATATATATATATAAATTACATTTATAGTATGCCTGTTTAGAAGAGATCAGTTTTAATTTTATATCTCATTTGCAACACAATATATATTACCATTATATCAAAAACTACAATTTTGGTGGCTTTCAAATTAAATGGCATTACCATTCAGCTCAGATGAAGGCTGATTTTAAAACTCTTTATCTTGTCAGTTCTGCAGTTTGGCTTCATCACCATCTTTGTAGCAGCCTGTCCCTTGGCTCCATTGTTTGCTTTGATAAATAACTGGGTGGAGCTGCGTCTCGATGCCCAGAAGTTTGTGTGTGAGTACCGCAGGCCTGTTGTGGAAAGAGCACAAGACATTGGGATCTGGCTGACCATCCTAAAGTTCATTTCCTACCTGGCTGTCATCAGTAATGTACGTTTCTTTTTCATTTATAGTGATCTTTCGGGACAAAGCACCATTCTGAATTTATCTTATTCTGCTCTCTAGTGCCACCTGCAGTATATTCAGTACTTTAATGGATTTTCCTTTAGATAAAAAATTAAACCACTAGTCAAAAAATAAAAATAAAAAAAATAATAAAACATACATTTTCATCCTTGTCCTGCAAAATGTAATCATCTCAAAGTTCTGGGATCAGTCTTCCAGTGTGTGCACCATTGGTCTTCTTGGCCCTGCTATCACTGTTAGTCTGATCAACACTAAATTGTGAGCTCATTTACCTACAAATTTACCATTTATTAGCAAATTTCCTTCCAACATTAAGTTAATTAAACAGTCTGCATATCTTGTTTGATGTCTTGCCAGGCTTTCCTGATTTCCTTCACGTCTGATTTCCTGCCACGGCTCTATTATCGCTACACTACAGGCAGCATGAGCGGATACGTCAACTTCACCCTCTCAGTGGCCCCTGCAAACTTCACCCAAAGCAACTTGACATGCAGGTGAAGATCAAACTCTTCATACACCATTTCCAACACTACTGTTCAACAGTTTGCGGTTAGCAGGATTGTAGGATTTTGAACGAAGTCTCGTCTGCTCACCAAGGTTGCATTTATTTGATAAAAATTCAGTGATAAACAGTAATATTATGTAAAATATGTTTAAAATAACTGTTTTCTATTTGAATATATTTTAAAATGTAATTCATTGCTGTGATGCACAACTGAATTTTCCACTTCATAACTCCAGTTTTCAGTGTCATGTGATCCTTCAGAAATCATTTGAATGTACTGATTTGGTGCTCAAGAAACATTTCTGATTATTATCAAAGATCAAAGCAGTTTGGCTGTTTCCTATTTTTGTGGAAACCATGAACTTTTTCAGAATTTTTTGATGAACAGAAATTTCAAAATAACAGCATTTGGTTGAAACAGTTTTTTTTTTTTTTTTTTTTTTTTTTGTAAAAATGTTCAGTAAGTCTTTACTATCACTTTTAATGGGGTAAAACTGAGCCTTATTGAATCCAAACCTTTGAATGATAATTAATATTTTTATAAAAGATATATGAGATATGTCGAGATATGTAAGGTTAGGAATGATAAAGAGGCTTGTTAAGATATATATATATATATATATTATATATATATATATATATATTAATTATTTTATTTTTATTTTTTTCAGATATCGAGGCCTCAGGGATGATAAAGGACAACCCACACAAGATTACTATCATCTGCTGGCCATTCGACTGAGTTTCGTCATTATATTTGAGGTGCACAGTCTAGGATCCCTTTTTTTTACTTTGCATGTACATTTGTTCTGAAGATGGGCACGTGATTTTACTACCTAAAACTAAAAACATTTAGTACAGTACATAGAATGTACTTTACTTTTAATTATGAAATGATTACTAAAAGTAATATACAAAAGTTTAATTTTTTAGTATATAGTCTAAGGGTTTTCAGTATAAAGTGCCTTTCGATAGATTTGATATAGACGATGATTATAAAATGAAGACGGCGCACAATTTTAATCGTTGATGCTAATGTTTTTTTTTTTTTTTTTTTTTTTTTTTCAGCATGTTGTTCTCCTGATTGGGCGTATTATTGACTGGATGGTGCCAGATATTCCTGAGGAGGTGGAAATTAAGATCAAACGAGAGCATTACATGGCCAAAGAAGCACTGGCTGAGAATCAGGTGAGACTCAATACATTATGATCAGTAGCAACACCTCATTACTATTCTAATCTAATAATTAAAGCACTGGACCGCTGTATATTGTCCCTCATGTTTTTCTCCAGTCACTGAGTAGAACCATTCTTGAAGAAATGGAGCAGCAGATCTCTGCGCTGCGAAACAGAGGAAGAGCACAGAGTCCTAACAACATCTCGTCTCCCTCCAGTCCATCTCCTGAACATAAAGACAAACCTGCAGGCTGATATTTGACTCTTCTAATACACCTTTATACAATGTAAAGATGTTTTTGTAAACTGTTGCCTATTGAATATTGATAACATATCTTCTGTCCTTCGTGAGCTGAGATGAGCTCTAAAGGCATCCTATAATAATGGTTTAGAGACCTACCCTGCATCCTAAATCACACAAGAATCAATAATTGTGTATCACTCCAAGGTCACAGGGTCGTACATGATTAAAGAAGGCCGAATTATGTCACTTGCTTGTTGTTGCTGTTTTTAAAATGTATAACTATTGATGATATATAGTTTGGAGAAAATAATGTGGTCTAACATGTTAGTTTTAGTTAGACTCAATTGTAATAGTGTTGCAAATACTTTCCCGAGTATTCTCAAAAGATCATGACTTTATGACCTTTATTTCTTATATCGAACTTGTTCAAAACAAAGTTTATGCTATATTTGAGGCCAGAATGTTCATAGGGTGACAACAGAGAGACTGAATGAAGTATTCAGATCAGTCCGCACATCTCCCTTCTCTGGTTATTGTTTATTTAATGTAAAAACTGAAGCAGTTCGGTATGAATGATGAACTTTAACAACTAGACTAGAGTCATTTTTGTTCATCTCAAACATGTGCCACTAATAAAAGATGACAAAAGCAGCAGTGTCGGATCTACTGTAATAAATACAAAGATACTAACGAATGTCCTTAATCTTTAACACATAGCTGGAAACTGTGTGCAGCTGTGTTGGCCAATTTTGGGAGCAATGCAATGTTATCCTGAGAAGAACGGTTTGTTTTGTAAGATCCTTCAGCCTGGGCCCAGTTAATATCAGCTAAAAAAGCTAGGTTTCTAATTATAAACATAATGGTGTTGTTTCACATACCTGGTGTAAAGTGTCACGGGCCACTATTGCTATAAAGTAGGTTATCAGATTTATTAAACAGACACATTCAGTGTTGACACGGTTTGAAAAGGCATTCAGCTTGGACAAATAAAGCTCCTTATGGGCAATGATCTGATTAATTTTTCTTTCAAATTTATTTATTTTTCTTATTACGTTCTTTGTTTTATTTATTTATTTTCAATAGTCTCTCTGACTGTCTTTCAGCCTTTCTGGTCAGTGAAACATTTGATTGTTAAGCTTTTTTACTGCTTCATCAAACCAATATCAAATGAAGAACAGCATAGCTTCAAATATTTCAAAAATCTTAATAGAAAATCTCAAAATATTTATTACTTAAATATTTTTTTCTTTATAATATCTACATCGACTACAACTTTGTTTTCATCCTTGCTCCTTATATATATATATATATATATATATATATACATACATTTTTCTTTATGTAAACTCTTTGTTGGTATCAAGTGTCTCACATTGTTGGTTCCCTGTCTTGTTATGTAAATTAAGCAATATAAAAAAAATTATGAAAAAGCGTTTTTTTTTTTTTTTATTACTATTCTCGTTTATTTCAGTTTAGTTTACTTTGACTTTTAATGTGCATCACCCATCCATCCATCTGATGCGAACTAGCAGTCCACAATTAAACCGAGTGACTTTTATTTTGAAATATACTTCAGTCATCTGCGCTCGTGGCTTCACAGGCGCGAGGAGGAGGAAGGCGCAACCGGGAACCGGGAAATTGGGGTCTTGAATAAATAAGTAAGTGTGAATTCTAATACTTTGAATCTGTCATCGACACTCACATCAATAGACCGTTTTAACTACTAAGACGTTAACTGCTTTGAATAATGAACGGTTTACATCAGTGTTATTTTACAGTAATCCCTCACACTGCTACAAAGATGTGAGTTAGCATAAAATAGCATAACTTCTGTCAAATAACTCAGTTCATTTGGACGGAATCTGACAATATATTTGAATGAAAATATGCTTAATAATGATAATAATAATTAAAATTATGGGCGTGTTGTGGTATAATTCGCACAGGTTAATGCATATATATATATATATATATATAATTAACTATGGCTTTATTTATTTAATAAGTAGCTGGTTATCTATGTGATGTGCATGATTGTAGGCGTCTAATAGTTACTGAGTTCTTGATTTGTTGATTTGAAACAGTAGAGGTTTAATTGGATGAATGCATCTAAGGCAGGAGTGTTCAACCCTTGCAGTTCCATCAAATCTCTCAAATGCAGGTAATAATTGTTGCTGTTGTTTGGTCTTTCAGCTGACTGTGGTGTGCTGCTGTTGAACCTGACAGAGAGAGAGAGAGAGAGAGAGAGACAGAGCGAGAGAGAGAGAGAGAGAGACCTCACACAGTGAGTGTAGAGACGTCTCTCACGATGCCTCCTGTGTCTGGAGAGGAAGAAAGCTCCGGGGGTCTCAAACATTCAGACTGCTTTTGTCTGGTGTGTCTGGACATATTCCTGGAGCCGGTCACTTTGCCCTGCATGCACACCTTCTGCAAACCGTGCACAAGTCCAACATGTGCTGTCCGCTCTGTGTGTGTCCACTTGGGCGCGACTCCACAGCCGGAAGAAGACCTTGGTGAACGAGGATCTGTGGAGACGCATACAGGAGGCTTTTCCCACTCAGTGTGAGCGGAGAGCGCAGGGGATCGAGGACGATGAAGAGAGGAGCTCGACTGAAGCAATATCTGCTACACAACTGTTTCATGGTAATGCATGCTGCGTTCATTATAATAACTTCTGCAGTGTATTTCCCCAGTAATGGTCCCGAGACCCCGCGTGTGTCGGCCAGGAGAGCTGAGGAAAGAGTATGAGGATCAGATGAGTAAGGTGAGAGCTTCAGGGTCTCTCTGTTGTAGATGAAGTGACAGCTGTGATCATTACAGAGCACAGTCCCGGGTTCACATGGACCGGATTATAAAACTGCTCAGTGTGTATGGAGCGTAATACTGTGTTCAAACTGAGCTGCAATGGAAGTTTTGAGAGATCTGTCATAATAATCATTCAATAAGATCAAGTCTTTGGTTCATTTGGTTCTTTTAATAGATACTCTTGTTAATCAATCACATACTCCTATTATTATTATTATAAAATGTATGTATGTATGTATTTATGTTTATTGTAATTTTTTTTTTTTTTTTTTTGCTGTTGAACCTTTAAAAAAAATCCTGAATTAGTTTCCATTTATGGTATTTAAATTATGGAAACTATTTCAGTACATGATCTATTCAGATTTTGAATAGTAATCATGTCATTTAAATGTTTATTGTTTGTAAAAAAAAAATAGTTTATGTTTTGAAAAAAGTGTTTTATGTGAGGTTGCATTTATTTGATATTCTGAAATATTGCAACAAAAAAAAAAATCTTTTTTATATATCTTTTTTTTTACTGTAATGTATTTCTGTGATGCTCCGCTGTATTTTCAGCATCATTCCTCCAGTCTTCAGTGTCACAGGATCTTCAGAAATCAGAATAATATGATGATTTACTGATAACGAAACATTTCTGATTATTATCAATGTTGAAAACAATTCATTTAAATTGATTCAAAAGAACAGTGTTTATTTAAAATAGAAATCTTTTAAAAATTTGAAGGATCTTTACTGTCACTTTTGGTCAATTTAATGCATCCTCTCTAATAAAGTATTCATTTCTGATCTGAAATTAAAGCTGACCCCAAATGTTCAAACAGTGGTGTACTATTGAAGACCTATTTCAAATTCTTTTAAATATGAATAGCATTTTTATTTTTTTGTATGCACATGGTCACATTGAACTACAAAACAAAACTACATGCCGAACTATTGAACCCTTACTAAGTGACAGCATTATTTAGGCTGAACTTGCATACAATCTGCATCCTCTTTTTTTGGTTCCTGTTTACAAGTTCTTAAACAAAACATACATTTTTAATATTTATGTAATTAAATCTTGCCAAAAACAAATCACATTTTCTGTGAGTTTTAAAAAGGTCCATAGATTTAGGCCTAAAAATGTCCTGAATTCATAAAGTCGTGACACTAAACCTGGAAATGCTGCTGAAGTTTCAGTAATCAGAGATGATGTAATGCTGTTTTGTGATGTTTGTGCAGATTTCAGGACCAATCTCTGAAACATCATGGTCCTCTAAATCTGCTGATAATACACCAGCGAAGAAGACAAAACCAAACACGGAGGCATTGAGAAGTGAGTAGCTGCTGTTTACACCCAGTATATTGTATTATGTAACTCGTCATCTTTTCAGTCCTGGCTATTGTTGAATGTACTTTTTTTTTTCAAGCACTTAATGCATTCACATTCTCTCATATGTCAGGTTTTTGCGTCCGGTGGCTCATAAGCGGCTGAGCAGTTCTGACAGCAGCCCAGACTCCTCTCTGATGGCCAGTAAGGTGATTCCTTTCATTTTATAAACAAAATCAACTAAAATTAATATGATTAAAAACGAATATCAGAATCCATCAGATCAAAAAAAACAAACAAACAATAAATCCTTAAATAAATGTATTTGAGACGAAACATGCTAAATGAGAAACCATAGCTTTATTTAATTTATATATAGTTCTATTCTTGTATTTTGTTCTTCATTTGTAAATAAATATCTGAGGAAAACTGAGTTATATACATATGTAGGGAAACACAATGCATGTTTACAGATGAATAGGATAAAAGTAAAATCAGTGTTAAGTTACTTCATACTATTATATTTTATTTTTTTGTACCAAACTAAAATTGTTTTGCTTTAAAATGAATTAATATAAAAAAATAGAGGTTAAAAAAGTCAAAGTAAAATGAATGATCGGGAACAAACTCTTGTGCTTTTTAGTTTTTTAATTTTATTGTTGAAAAGTCTCTTCTGTTTACCAAAGCTGCATTCATTTAATCAAAAATATTGTGAAATGCTGTATTTATTACAATTTAAAATAACCAATATTTCTTCAAATATATTTTTAAAATTTAATAAATATTTGTGAACCATGATCATTAAAAAAAGAAAGAATTCTAGACGTATAGAAAGTTGAAGGAATAAGAAAACAATTCTCGCACACTGTCAGTTAGTGCAAAAGTATCAAAACAGTTTAATAACAACATTTCAGTCACATGACCTCAATCAGGTATCTTTATTTAATGTCTTTTATTGTCACTTTAAATGGCCACACACTTTTTAAATGATAATGCATGTGAAAACCTCATGCATATTTAGTTGAAGATGAATCACTTTCTGGCCAATTTCCAGTCGTTAATGGAGAAAACAAGTTTATAAATGTTCCTGTTTTTCAGGAGAACATTCTGAGCCCTACAAAATCCCTCTCAGCTCAGTCTGTGGAGGACACGAGCAAACTGAGCAGGTCTGTGCTGGACTACAGGGGGAACCCCTCCAGCTCCAGTCCCAGCTCCAGCTCCGGCTCCAGTCCCAGCTCCAGCTCCGGCTCCAGTCCCGGCTCCGGCTCCAGCTCCGGCTCCAGTCCCGGCTCCAGCTCCAGTCCCGGCTGCTCAGAACACACCTCTGTGTTGAACAGTCCTAACAGCAGCTCGCTGAAAAGGAAGAGTTCAGAGATGGAGCTTCAGACTGAAGCGGATTTGCTCGGTAAGAGGATCTGTGCTGCTCCACAGTGTGAGTCTCCTTCAGCCGACAGCACATTCCTGTCTGAAGTGACGTGGTACGAGGAGGCCTTACAGAGCCGCTGGCAGCAGGAGGAGGAGGACCGCAGACTGGCCATGAGACTTCAGAAGAGCTGAACCGTGAAAACACTGTGGACCGCAGGAAGGGTTCAGCCAACAGCTACTCGCTCCGGCAAAAACACACTCCGCCTTCCACAAGCACAGACACAGACGAGGAAAACACGAGCAAGAACATCAGTACGACACGGTCGACTGCGAGGAACAGCACGGGATGCAGGGACAGAGAGAAGACCGAAAACAGAGTGTCTGGTACAGCAGGAACGAGCTCTGCATCTTCTCCTTCAACAACCGTCCCGAAACAGACCACCCTTACTGAGGTGTTCCCCAACCTGAGCAGCTGAACGATGCTCTGCTGCTTTTATCTGGGATCTTGTTACCCTTCAGACTCAAACCCTTGTGAGGGGGACAGGACGTCACTGACGCAGCCGGTTTCCGCGGTCTTTTTCGGTTTCTGCTCGTATGTTGCTAACACTCCTTCAGTGCCTTTCTGGGGAGGGTCATCCTGTGAAGTCATGAACAAATGTTTCGTTTTCCGGAGCATTTTTATAGTCGGACTAACTTCGAGTTTGGAAATGGTGTGAATGCTGCAGAAGAAAGTCATTTTCACTTTGATTGAATAAGAGGAAAAAAAAAAAATGAATAAAATAAAAAAAAAACGTGT
>NC_068410.1:29091379-29115829 GCF_023724105.1 Carassius gibelio | reverse complement strand
CATCCTGGGCCTCCATAACACCTCAGCAGTGTCACTGGCTGATTCAAGCTGAAATATTCTAATTTTTTTAGATAGGAATTTAGGGTTTTCATGAGCTGTATGCCAAAAACATCAGTATTAAAACAATAAAATACCTGAAATATTTCAGTTGGTGTGCAATGAATCTAAAATAAATGAAAGTTTAATTTTTATCATTACATTATGGAAAATAATGAACTTTTATCACAATATGCAAATTCTTTTAGAAGGACCTGTATATGAATGCACATCCAATATGTGACCCTGGAGCACATGGGGTATAATTTTAGCAATAAATAACATTGTATGTGTTACAAATTATAAATGTTTCTTTTATGCCAAATATCATTAGAATATAAAATAAAGATCATGTCCTATGAAGATATTTAGTAAATTTCCTAAAGGCAATTTTCTCAGTATTTAGATTTTTTTTCACCCTCAAATACCAGATTATCAAATAGTTGTATCATGGCTAAATATTATCAGATGCTAATAAACCATACATCGATGGAAACATTGTAAAAACAATGGAACAATGGAAACTCAAGTCAGGAATCTTGGTGTGATTCTGGAGACAGACCTTAGTTTCAGTGGTCATGTCAAAGCAGTAACTAAATCAGCATACTATCATCTAAAAAACATTGCAATAATTAGATGTTTTGTCTCCAGTCAAGACTTGGAGAAACTAGTTCATGCCTTTATCACCAGCAGGGTGGACTATTGTAATGGGCTCCTCACCGGCCTTCCCAAAAAGACCATTAGACAGCTGCAGCTCATCCAGAACGCAGCTGCCAGGATTCTGACTAGAACCAGAAAACCTGAGCATATAACACCAGTCCTCAGGCCCTTACACTGGCTTCCAGTTACATTTAGGATTGATTTTAAAGTACTTTTATAATACGTTTATGAATCACTCAGTGACCCAGGACCTACATACATAGCAGATATGTTCACTGAACATAAACCTAACAGACCACTTTCCTTGCCTTGCCTTGCCTAAAAAGGTTCTAGAACAACCCCTGGCTTTTGATATTTATATGATTGTGGGCTATCGTACTAAAAAGTAATTAATGGCTACACTATTGCTCTTTATTGGAAGCTTATTCTGGTGTATGTTATTGATGTATTTTATAAGGGCATGAGAAATTAAATCTTACCCATTAATAAGTGATGCCTTTGCTGTGTATGTCTTTCCTGCCTTACTCTCATCTGGATCATACCACTGAGAGAGATTGAACCGTTCATTTGGTATCTGAACTGCACAATTCTCTCCATGAAGGAGGACTCTCCAGAAGTTTTCCAGTCCCTCACCTAAAAAAGCAGATGAAAACATACAAGCACGTAAGACTACAAAAAACTTAAGCTGTGTTTTGCCAAAAACATAACACAAAGAACAAAGTCTGTAACTGTTCACAATTACCTCCTGGGAAATGGCATCCAATGCCAACAACAGCAATTTCTGTATCATCATCCATCATGTTTCATACATTGTCTATGAATCAGACAGCAGAGGGGAAAATAACACTGAATTAATTCAGAAGCATTAGTCCTCATCAGGCAAAATCTTGTTGACCATAGAACGGATGAAAATATGTGAAATTAAATGAATTTACCTGGAAACTTACGATGGGTCTTGTCTTGTTGAAAATTTTCAGATTGCTCCAAGTCTCCCCAGTATATATTCAGCTAAAGTAGGAGTAAAAGTAACAATTTGCTAATGATTAACAAAAACAAATCAGTAGCTTATATACGTAAGAAATCATTATCTGTTGTCCTTTTCCAAAGAACATTTATATACACATTGGGACTTCCCAGTACCAAATGGCACAAATCCTTATCTTTTTTCAAAGGAAAATGCATCACTTTGATTATAATCAGTCTTTTATGGTTAATGTTCCTACTTTTTTACTTAGATGACTCAACTCTGTTTCACAGAGTTTGATAACTGAATTCTAAGTACTACATTTTAAACATTTAACTCATTGTGTTTCTTCTTTTACACACAGTGTTTGTCTACAAAGCTTTTATTGTAAGTTAGAATCAGAAGTAAAAAAAAGTAAAAATGAAGTGACACACAGCAAAGTACGGTGACCCATACTCAGAATTCATGCTTTAACCCATCCAGAGTGCACACACACAGCAGTGAAAACACACCCAGAGCAGTAGGCAGCCATTTATGCTGCAGCACCCAGGGAGCAGTTGGGGGTTTGGTGCCTTGCTCAAGGGCACCTAAGTTGTGGTATTGCCAGCCCGAGACTTAAACCCACAACCCAAGAATCAGGAGTCAAACTCTTTAACCACTAGGCCATGACTTCCCACTTCCTATTGTGTTATTAGTGTGTGTTATTATTCAGAATTATGTGCCCTTTAGAAACGTGCAAGTGAACAATACATTATAGTGCAATCCCAAAGAAGTGACTTTTACATTAAATGCTCCTTCCTAGTGGAATAAACCTACCCAACTCAATCCAAGCAAATGAGTCCATAGCCATCTTTAAGAACTGGCAAAAAACATATCTCTTCCATCTTCATTTGAACCAGTATCAGCAAAACTTGCTACATGTACTTCATTAGGCTAATTGTCACATCACTTCATTAAGATTTTGTTAGATTTGTTTGCTTTGTTTGCTAAATTATCCTAATTTATAATACACATTGGATAAAAGCATCTGCTAAATCAGCATTTCCCAATCACGTATTATCTGGGCCTATTCGTGTGCGTTCCATTCAGTCACTGATGGCCCACACGAGTGCTCCACCTATATACTGTTATTACTTATTGGAACGGCAAAGTCCACTCAAAAATTGAGCTTATGGGAGACACCTATGTAGTATAGTTTCGTTTATTTTTGCAATATCCCTACTGTACTGTAACATGGTGTGGTACATGGGCAACTTTGGTAATGATAACGTCACATCTTCTGTTAACAGAAAAGAGAAAAAATGTTTATTAAAAATAAAATAAGACTTAACACACACACACACACACACACACACACACACACACACACACACACACACATATATATATATATATATATATATGAGAGTGTCTGAGACCTGTTAATAATGTAATTTCCTTTTCTTGTCTTTTCATTTTCAAAAAAAAAAAAAAAAAAAAAAAAACCTGCCTATGCATTCTATACTAGACTGAGACTTGTCATGGCACTTGTATACTGTTGTTGTTCTCTTGTTGACCTGACTGCTTCTATTGTTCTCATTTGTAAGTTGCTTTGGATAAAAGTGTCTGCTAAATGATTAAATGTAAATTAAAATAAATCAGCAGCAGCAAATATCAGCACTAACAGAACATGAGTTTTCACATGTCATCATGAATTTATAAAATGGTTTATAATTAAATAAGCTTACACAAAATAAAAGTAGGCATCTTGATGGGTGCTCCACCTTCAAACTGGCTGTTATTAAGCCCCTCATAAAAAAACCCACAACTTGACCCCAAAGAACTTGTTAATTATAGACCAATCTCGAATCTCCCTTTTCTGTCCAAGATACTAGAAAAGGTGGTATCCTCACAATTATATTCCTTCTTAGAGAAAAATGGTATATATATGAGGATTTCCAGTCAGGATTTACACCATATCATAGTACTGAGACTGCTCTCCTTAGAGTTAGAAATGATCTGCTCTTATCATCTGATCGTGGGTGTATCTCTCTATTAGTTTTATTGGATCTTAGTGCTGCGTTTGACACAATTGACCACAGCATTCTTTTGCATAGACTTGAACACTTTGTTGGGATCAGTGGAAGTGCATTAGCATGGTTTAAATCGTACATATATGACCGCCATCAGTTCGTAGCAGTGAATGAAGATGTATCATATCGATCACAAGTGCAGTATGGAGTACCTCAAGGCTCAGTACTAGGGCCGCTACTCTTCACGCTTTATATGTTACCCTTGGGAGATATCATCAGGAAACATGGTGTTAGCTTTCACTGTTATGCTGATGATACTCAGCTCTATATTTCCTCGCGGCCCGGTGAAACACACCAATTTGAAAAACTAATGGAATCCATAGTCGATATAAAAAATTGGATGACGAGTAATTTCTTACTGCTAAATTCAGAAAAAACAGAGGTGTTAATTATAGGGCCTAAAAACTCTGCTTGTAATAACCTAGAACACTGTCTAAGACTTGATGGTTGCTCTGTCAATTCTCCGTCATCAGTTAGGAACCTAGGTGTGCTACTTGATCACAATCTTTCCTTAGAAAGCCACGTTTCTAGCATTTGTAAAACTGCATTTTTCCATCTCAAAAATATATCTAAATTACGGCCTATGCTCTCAATGTCAAATGCAGAAATGTTAATCCATGCATTTATGACTTCAAGGTTAGACTATTGTAATACTTTATTGGGTGGTTGTTTTGCACGCTTAGTAAACAAACTACAGCTAGTCCAAAATGCAGCAGCAAGAGTTCTTACTAGAACCAGGAAGTATGACCATATTAGCCCGGTCCTGTCCACACTGCACCGGCTCCCTATCAAACATCATATAGATTTTAAAATATTGCTTATTACTTAAAGCCCTGAATGGTTTAGCACCTCTGTATTTGAATGAGCTCATTTTACATTATACTCCTCTACGTCTGCTATGTTCTCAAAACTCAGGCAATTTGATAATACCTAGAATATCAAAATCAACTGCGGGCGGCAGATCCTTTTCCTATTTGGCGCCTTAACTCTGGAATAACCTACCTAACATTGTTCAGGAGGCAGACACACTCTTGCAGTTTAAATATAGATTAAAGACCCATCTCTTTAACCTGGCATACACATAACATACTAATATGCTTTTAATATCCAAATCCATTTAGGCTGCATTAATTAGGTAAACCGGAACCGGAAACACTTCCCATAACACCCGATGTACTTGCTACATCATTAGAAGAATGGCATCTACGCTAATATTTGTCTGTTTCTCTCTTGTTCCGAGGTCACAGTGGCCACCAGATCCAGTCTGTATCCAGATCAGAGGGTCACTGCAGTCACCCGGATCCAGTACGTATCCAGACCAGATGGTGGATCAGCACCTAGAAAGGACCTCTACTGCCCTGAAAGACAGCGGAGACCAGGACAACTAGAGCCCCAGATACAGATCCCCTGTAAAGACCTTGTCTCAGAGGACCACCAGGACAAGACCACAGGAAACAGATGATTCTTCTGCACAATCTGACTTTGCTTTGCCTGGAATTTAACTACTGGTTTCGTCTGGTCAGAGGAGAACTGGCCCCCCAACTGAGCCTGGTTTCTCCCAAGGTTTTTTCTCCATTCTGTCACCGATGGAGTTTAGGTTCCTTGCCGCAGTCGCCTCTGGCTTGCTTAGTTGGGGTCACTTCATCTACAGCGATATCATTGACTTGATTGCAAATAAATGCACAGACTCTATTTAAACTGAACAGAGATGACATACCTGAATTCAATGATGAACTGCCTTAACTATCATTTTGCATTATTGAGACACTGTTTTCCAAATGAATGTTGTTCAGTGCTTTGACGCAATGTATTTTGTTTAAAGCACTATATAAATAAAGGTGATTGATGATTGATTGATCCAGAGTAGCAGGCTCTGGGGCTGGTGCCGACACTGGAGTGAGCTTTGGGGCTACAGCCAAAACTGGAGTGAGCTCTGAGGCTGACTGGAGATCTATAAGCCCTCCCTGGGCTTAACAGGACATCTCCCTGGGCTTGACTCAGTGAAGTGAAGTGAAGTGACGTGACATACAGCCAAGTATGGTGATCCATACTCAGAATTCGTGCTCTGCTTTTAACCCATCCAAAGTGCACACACACAGCAGTGAACACACATACACCATGAACACACACACCTGGAGCAGTGGGCAGCCTTTTATGATGTGGCGCCCAGGGAGCAGTTTGGAGTTAAGTGCCTTGCTCAAGGGCACCTCAGTCATGGTATTGAGGGTGGAGAGAGCACAGTAAATTACCTAAGCTAACGGAGTGTGTTAAAAACATAAAAGATTATATGACCAATAATTTTATACTATTAAATTCGGATAAGACAGAGATATTACTTATTGGACCAAAAAGAAAACAGTACACAGAATCTCGTAGACTACAGTTTGCAACTAGACGGATGTACTGTTACGTCCTCTACAATCATAAACTTGTCTTTTGAAAACGTCTCAGTTACGTATGTAACCCTCATTCACTGAAGGAGGGAATAGAGACGTTATGTCAGAAAGAGACTGACGAATGGGATCTCGTCCGAGAGCCCAATCACATTCGAGTGGTTACAAAACGAGCCAATGGTACACAGAGTACCTTGGTCTGCGGAATTTTGCATCGCGAGCTCCACCCCGCAGTGCAGGTATATAAGGAGCAGCGCGAGCAACACGCATTCAAGTCTTCGCTGAGGAGCCGAGCCAGTGACCCGGATGTTTGGCGGAACAGCGATGTGGCAAGGGGACGTAACGTCTCCGTTCCCTCATTCAGGGAATTTATTTTTATATTAAAAATAAAAAAACTTAAAACACACACACACACACACACACACACACACACACACACACACACACACACATATATATATATATATATATATATATATATATTGTGGCTGGGTGAAGTAGGACACGACACGTGGAGGAGGGGTAAATTCCTCGAAGGGTGGATTTATTAAAGGTCCCCTTCTCAGTGATTCCATGTTTTAAACTTTAGTTAGTGTTTAATGTTGTTGTTAGAGTATAAATAATATATGTAAAATTCTAAAGCTCAAAGTTCAATGCCAAGCGAGAAATTTTATTTAACAGAATTCGCCTACAAAAAATTACCCATTTGGACTACATCCCATCTAGTTCCCGCAGTAATGACGTCACTAAAACAGTTTTTTGACTAACATCCGCCCACATGAATTCACAAACAAGGGGGTGTGGCCTTGTTGCGCTCCGACGGAGAAGGAGGAAGAGCTGTGTTTGTTTGTCAGCATGTCGTTGAAATGCTGTTATTTTCATCCCGGAGTCCAATCATCTTTGTTTGGCCTTCTCAGGGACGCTATACTTGGAGATTAATTTATGTTTAACTCGGTTCCCCGAAAATTATAATCCACATGTAAAACTATGTGCAGCACATTTTGCTGAGGACAGCTTGCTGAGGACAACTTCCTCAATCTCAATCAGTTTAATGCCGGATTCGCACAAAGATTATTCTTGAAAGATGAAGCAGTTCCCTCTTTGTCTGGAGAAGGCGTTGTTTATGGACCACAACCGGTAAGTGTATTTTATTATTTAAGTTGGTGTGTTTAACAGTTTCTGTAACTTATTACACAAAGGGCAAGGCTGTTTAGCTTTGTTAACTAGATGTTAGGGCTGTGCAAAAAAACGAATGCGATTTTCATGCGCATCTCATCAGTAAAAACGCTCCTGTGATTATAAGTACATCTCCAGCACATGCTCTTGCACACTTGCTTCTCAAAACTAGTCCAATCGCGCGCTTCCAGGAGGTCAGTCTGCTCTAAGCTGGTGTCGAATCACAACACAGGAACCGCTGGCCCAATTAGGACTTGTTACGTATTTCTGAAGGAGGGAATTTAAAGAACAAGGAAGTCATCAGCCCGTTTTTATGACAGCTAAAACAGCGATATACAGATAGGTGAATTGTGGGAAAAATACTGTTTTTTTTCAAGCAAAATATGAACACATGTTATATTGCACACTGTAAACACAATCAAAGCCTCAAAAAAGCACGACAAATGGGACCTTTAAAGAATCCGTGTGAGAACTGGCAGTGCTGTGATGTGGTTTGGGTGTTCGGTGCTCAGCATCTTGTCTTGGAAGTGCTCTAGGGCAGTCAAATCAAGTCAAGTCACTTTTACTTATATAGCGCTTTAAACAAAATACATTGCGTCAAAGCAACTAAACAACATTCATTAGGAAAACAGTGTGTCAATAATACAAAATGTTATTTAAAGGCAGTTCATCATTGAATTCAGTGATGTTATCTCTGTTCAGTTAAATAGTGTCTGTGCATTTATTTGCATTCAAGTCAACGGTATCTCTGTGGATGAAGTGACCCCAACTAAGCAAGCTAGAGGCGACAGCGGCAAGGAGCCAAACCTCCATCCGTATGATATATAAACCATTATGTTATTATGTTGGTATATAAACTCAAACAGAATGGAGAAAAAAACCTTGGGAGAAACCAGGCTCAGTTGAGGGGCCAATTCTCCTCTGACCAGACAAAACCAGTAGTTTAATTCCAGGCTGCAGCAAAGTCAGATTGTGCAGAAGAATCATCTGTTTCCTGTGGCCTTGTCCTGGTGGTCTTTACAGGGGATCTGTATCTGGGGCTCTAGTTGTCCTGCTCTCCGCTGTCTTTCAGGGCAGTAGAGGTCCTTTCTAGGTATTGCCATCATGTCTGGATACGTACTGGATCCGGGTGACTGCAGTGACCCTCTGGTCTGGATAGAGACTGGATCTGGTGGCTACGGTGACCTCGGAATAAGAGAGAAACAGACAAAAATATTAGCTTAGATGCCATTCTTCTAATGATGTAGCAAGTACATTGGGTGTTATGGGAAGTGTTTCCGGTTCTGGTTTACATAATTATTGCAGCCTAAAAATCCTTTAACAGATTTGGATATTAAAAGCATATTAGCATATGTTATGTGTAAGCTAGGTTAAAGAGATGGGTCTTTAGTCTAGATTTAAACTGCAAGAGTGTGTCTACCTTCTGAACAATGTTAGGTAAGTTATACCAGAGTTTAGGCACTAAATATGAAAAGGATCTGCCGCCCGCAGTTGATTTTGATATTCTGCAGTGTGGGTCCGTGCTCTCCTGTGGTCGTTGGGGCTGGCGGTCACATGCTGCTGTCTAGGGCAGAAGAAAAAGACAACGTTAGCTGTTTCTCTTGGAGACATCTCTCACCTCTGTGGCCGCTAGCAGGGTTTAAAAGGGCAGTGGCTGATGACACGCAGGTGTGGCCACTCAGCCCGTGATGAGTAGGCGCAGGTGTGTATCTGCGCCATTGCCAGGGCGAAGCTGATGAGTGCCCGCTCCACTGCAGGGGAGCGTAGTCCGTGAAGAGGGTGAAGTGGCGGCCGAGGATGTAATAACGCAGCTCCAGGACTGCCCATTTGACGGCCAACGCTTTCCTCTCTACGGTGGCATACCGCTGTTCTGCGGGGGTGTTCCTCATCGTCGTGGCCCTGCGACAAGACGGCTCCCAACCCAGTGTCGGATGCGTCGGTTTGCAGCAGGAAGGTGTGTTTCAAGTCGGGGCATGGAGGACCAGTTCCGTTGTCAGTGCGGCCTTGATCTGGAGAAAGGCGGCCTCTGTTCCGGGGTTCCACATGACTTTCTCCGGCTGCCCCTTCCTGGTCAGGTCTGTCAGGGGAGAAGTTAAGGAAGAGAAATTAGGGATGAAGCAGCGATAACATCCCGCCAACCCCAAAAAGGCCTGTACCTGTGTCTTCGAGGCGGGCCACGGCGCAGAGAGGATAGCTGCCACCTTCTTCTCCTGAGGTCGGATCAGGCCATGGCCCGCCTGATATCCTAAATATTTGGCTTTGGCTAGGGCCAGATGACATTTCTGGGGGTTGGCGGTCAGGCCGACCCAGCACAGCTCCGTGAGCTACCTCCGCAGCCACCCCAGATGGTCATCCCAGGTTTCCGAGTGGATCAGGACGTCATCACGACGCCCCGTGGAGGCCCAAGGGAAGGACCCAGTACTGCCAGTGGCCACTTGGGGTGGAGAAGGCCGTCTTAGGTTGCTCAAATCTAGTGGATGCTCACCTCGGTGAGATGTTTTAGCAGCTCTTCCATCATTGGGGGAGGAGTGCCACCTGGGGAACCAGAGAAGATATATCAGGTAGAGACCTTGAGGAAAAAAAAATACAGAAAAGTAATCCAAACCAAATGATTTGTGGTCGGTGTCCACTTCACGGAGTTGCCCGCATTCTCCACCAGTGTGGTGGGGTGAAGTAGGACACGACACGTGGAGGAGGGTAAATTCCCCGAAGGGTGGATTTATTAAAGAATCTGTGTGAGAACTGGCGGTGCTGTGAGGTGGTTTGGGTGTTCGGTGTCTTGTCTTGGAAGTGCCCTAGTGCAGTGTGGGTCTGTGCTCTCCTGTGACATTGGGGCTGGCGGTCACACGCTGCTGTCTAGGGCAGAAGAAAAAGACAATGTTAGTCGTTTCTCTGTTAATAATGTCATAGAACATGAGTTTTGACATGTCATCATGAATTTATAGAATTGTATATAATTAAATAAGCTTACACAAAATAAAAGTAGGCATCTTAATGGATGCTCCAGAGTAGCGGGCTCTGGGGTCTGATGCCGACACTGACACTGGAGTGAGCTTTGGGGCTACAGCCAAAACTGGAGTGAGCTCCAAGGCTGACTGGAGATCTATAAGCCCTCCCTGGGCATAACGGGGGAACTGGAGCCCTCCCTGGGCTTGACTCAGTGAAGTGAAGTGTAGTGAAGTGACGTGACATACAGCCCAGTATGGTGCCCCATACTCAGAATTCGTGCTCTGCTTTTAATCCATCCAAAGTGCACACACACAGCAGTGAACACACATACACCATGAAACACACACAGCAGTGGGCAGCCATTTATGCTGTGGTGCTGGGGAGCAGTTTGGGGTTCAGTGCCTTGCTCAAGGGCACCTCAGTCGTGGTATTGAGGGTGGAGAGAGCACTGTACATGCACTCCCCCCACCTACAATTGCTGCCGGCCCGAGACTCAAACTCAAAACCCGTTGATTGTGAGTCCAACTCTCTAACCATTAGGCCACTACTTCCCCAGGAACAGGAGACCATATGACTTGCTTCTTGCGTCAGATCAAGGCTGCATCTTTGCTAGTTTTACTTGATCATAGTGGTGCGTTTGACACCTAGATCATGACATACTCATAGATTGATTACAAAACTATACAGATAATCAAGTACAGGCTCTAAGATGGTTTAGATCATCCTACCTCTCCGATTGCTACCATTTTGTTTATTTAAATGGGGAGTCATCTCATTTATCACCAGTAAAATATGGAGTGCCACAAGGATCTTTCCTAGGACCTCTTCTATTTTCAATATACATGTTGCCACTTGGTAATATTATTAGAAAATACAGGATTAGTTTCCACTGTTATGCTGATTATACTCAACTATATATCTCAACGTGACCAGATGAAACCTCTAAATTATCTAAGCTAACAGAGTGTGTTAAAAATGTAAAAGATTATATGACCAATAATTTAATACTATTAACTTCAGATAAGACAGAGATATTACTTATTGGACCAAAAAAACAGTACACAGAATCTCGTAGACTACAGTCTGCAACTAGGCGGATGTACTGTTACGTCCTCTACAGTCAAAAATCTGGGTGTTACATTAGACAGCAACTTGTCTTTTAAAAAATGTGTCAGTTACGTATGTAACCCTCATTCCCTGAAGGAGGGAATAGAGACGTTATGTTAGAAAGAGACTGACGAATGGGATCTCGTCCGAGAGCCCAATCACATTCGAGTGGTTACAAAACAAACCAATGGTACACAGAGTACCTTGGTCTGCAGAATTTGCATTGCGAGCTCTGGTCCGCAGTGCGGGTATATAAGGAGCAGGGCGAGCAACTCGCATTCAAGTCTTTGCTGAGGAGCCGAGCCAGTGACCCGGATGTTCAGCGGAACAGCGATGTGGCAAGGGGACGTAACATCTCTGTTCCCTCCTTCAGGGAATGAGGGTTACATACATAACTGAGACGTTCCCTTTCAGTCACATTCTATGTTACGCCAGAAAGAGACTGAAGAAATGGGGTCCCTTACAAAATAAAAAATGGCTGTCTTACAGTGACCAGTGTGAGTGATAGCACCCTGTCATTAGGCCAACACGAATGAGGGCCTATAGCTTACACAGAATACACTGGGTAGCATATTCCAGCTGGACTTATGCTAGCAGGTATCAACCAAAGGTGGTGATACACATGAACTCTGAGGTACCCAGCCCACAGGGTGGAAGTTTCAATGACAGAGCTGGCAAGGGGTTTGCCAAGGGAAAGACACATGCTACGAAGAGACTTACTGTGGACATACACACGTGGGATTGCCCAGAAAGGGGAATCACAACACCTAGTACCACACAGTGCTGACCAAAGGGCATGTACGCCAGTGCTGGACATCAACAGTGCTGGAGGAACCTAGGGTCCTGAACTGAGGAACTCACCTGAGGGGAATAGCGCACGCATCCAGTCCATGGAGTGGAATGGTGCCGCATACGGATTGACACCGAGCAGGTCCTTACTGGCCCGAAGGGGCGAGTACCTGGGAGGACACGGGCTCTACACGGAGATTATAAAATCTTGCGAATGTGTTAAATGTCACTCAGCCCGCAGCTCTACGGATGTCTGTTAGCGAGGCGCCATGCGCCAGCACCGAGGACGACGCAACACTCCTATTTGAGTGAGCTCTCACCCCTAGGGGCTATGGCAGGTCTTGAGCCTGATAAGCCAGGACAAAAGCATCCACTATCCAGTGGGATAACCTCTCCTTGGAGACAGCCTTTCCCTTCTTGACCATTTGACTGTGGATGGTATTCTGATGCCAAGCTTACATTGATGTCTAATTGCTTGCAGAAGGCCCTCCAAACCTGAGAGGTAAATTGGGTTACTCTTTCAGAAAAAATAGCCTCAGGTAAACCATAGACTCTGAAAACATAGTGATGGGCTGTTTCCATGGCTGTGGGGAGACCTTTGAGAGAGATCAAACGACAGGCTTTACAGAAGCCTCACCAATTTGAAAAACTAATGGAATGCATAGTCGATATAAAAAACTGGATGACGAGTAATGTCTTACTGCTAAATTCTGAAAAAAAAAACGAAAAAAACAGAGGTGTTAATTATAGGACCTAATCTTTCCTTAGAAAGACACGTTTCTAGCATTTGTAAAACTGCATTTATGGCCTATGCTCTTAATGTCAAATGCAGAAATGTCAATCCATGCATTTATGACCTCAAGGTTAGATTATTGTAATGCTTTATTGGGTGGTTGTTCTGCACTAGTCCAGCTAGTCCAAAATGCGCTACTAGGCGGATGTACTGTTACGTCCTCTACAGTCAAAAATCTGGGTGTTACATTAGACAGCAACTTGTCTTTTAAAAAATGTGTCAGTTACGTATGTAACCCTCATTCCCTGAAGGAGGGAATAGAGACGTTATGTTAGAAAGAGACTGACGAATGGGATCTCGTCCGAGAGCCCAATCACATTCGAGTGGTTACAAAACAAACCAATGGTACACAGAGTACCTTGGTCTGCAGAATTTGCATTGCGAGCTCTGGTCCGCAGTGCGGGTATATAAGGAGCAGGGCGAGCAACTCGCATTCAAGTCTTTGCTGAGGAGCCGAGCCAGTGACCCGGATGTTCAGCGGAACAGCGATGTGGCAAGGGGACGTAACATCTCTGTTCCCTCCTTCAGGGAATGAGGGTTACATACATAACTGAGACGTTCCCTTTCAGTCACATTCTATGTTACGCCAGAAAGAGACTGAAGAAATGGGGTCCCTTACAAAATAAAAAATGGCTGTCTTACAGTGACCAGTGTGAGTGATAGCACCCTGTCATTAGGCCAACACGAATGAGGGCCTATAGCTTACACAGAATACACTGGGTAGCATATTCCAGCTGGACTTATGCTAGCAGGTATCAACCAAAGGTGGTGATACACATGAACTCTGAGGTACCCAGCCCACAGGGTGGAAGTTTCAATGACAGAGCTGGCAAGGGGTTTGCCAAGGGAAAGACACATGCTACGAAGAGACTTACTGTGGACATACACACGTGGGATTGCCCAGAAAGGGGAATCACAACACCTAGTACCACACAGTGCTGACCAAAGGGCATGTACGCCAGTGCTGGACATCAACAGTGCTGGAGGAACCTAGGGTCCTGAACTGAGGAACTCACCTGAGGGGAATAGCGCACGCATCCAGTCCATGGAGTGGAATGGTGCCGCATACGGATTGACACCGAGCAGGTCCTTACTGGCCCGAAGGGGCGAGTACCTGGGAGGACACGGGCTCTACACGGAGATTATAAAATCTTGCGAATGTGTTAAATGTCACTCAGCCCGCAGCTCTACGGATGTCTGTTAGCGAGGCGCCATGCGCCAGCACCGAGGACGACGCAACACTCCTATTTGAGTGAGCTCTCACCCCTAGGGGCTATGGCAGGTCTTGAGCCTGATAAGCCAGGACAAAAGCATCCACTATCCAGTGGGATAACCTCTCCTTGGAGACAGCCTTTCCCTTCTTGACCATTTGACTGTGGATGGTATTCTGATGCCAAGCTTACATTGATGTCTAATTGCTTGCAGAAGGCCCTCCAAACCTGAGAGGTAAATTGGGTTACTCTTTCAGAAAAAATAGCCTCAGGTAAACCATAGACTCTGAAAACATAGTGATGGGCTGTTTCCATGGCTGTGGGGAGACCTTTGAGAGAGATCAAACGACAGGCTTTACAGAAGCCTCACCAATTTGAAAAACTAATGGAATGCATAGTCGATATAAAAAACTGGATGACGAGTAATGTCTTACTGCTAAATTCTGAAAAAAAAAACGAAAAAAACAGAGGTGTTAATTATAGGACCTAATCTTTCCTTAGAAAGACACGTTTCTAGCATTTGTAAAACTGCATTTATGGCCTATGCTCTTAATGTCAAATGCAGAAATGTCAATCCATGCATTTATGACCTCAAGGTTAGATTATTGTAATGCTTTATTGGGTGGTTGTTCTGCACTAGTCCAGCTAGTCCAAAATGCGCTACTAGGCGGATGTACTGTTACGTCCTCTACAGTCAAAAATCTGGGTGTTACATTAGACAGCAACTTGTCTTTTAAAAAATGTGTCAGTTACGTATGTAACCCTCATTCCCTGAAGGAGGGAATAGAGACGTTATGTTAGAAAGAGACTGACGAATGGGATCTCGTCCGAGAGCCCAATCACATTCGAGTGGTTACAAAACAAACCAATGGTACACAGAGTACCTTGGTCTGCAGAATTTGCATTGCGAGCTCTGGTCCGCAGTGCGGGTATATAAGGAGCAGGGCGAGCAACTCGCATTCAAGTCTTTGCTGAGGAGCCGAGCCAGTGACCCGGATGTTCAGCGGAACAGCGATGTGGCAAGGGGACGTAACATCTCTGTTCCCTCCTTCAGGGAATGAGGGTTACATACATAACTGAGACGTTCCCTTTCAGTCACATTCTATGTTACGCCAGAAAGAGACTGAAGAAATGGGGTCCCTTACAAAATAAAAAATGGCTGTCTTACAGTGACCAGTGTGAGTGATAGCACCCTGTCATTAGGCCAACACGAATGAGGGCCTATAGCTTACACAGAATACACTGGGTAGCATATTCCAGCTGGACTTATGCTAGCAGGTATCAACCAAAGGTGGTGATACACATGAACTCTGAGGTACCCAGCCCACAGGGTGGAAGTTTCAATGACAGAGCTGGCAAGGGGTTTGCCAAGGGAAAGACACATGCTACGAAGAGACTTACTGTGGACATACACACGTGGGATTGCCCAGAAAGGGGAATCACAACACCTAGTACCACACAGTGCTGACCAAAGGGCATGTACGCCAGTGCTGGACATCAACAGTGCTGGAGGAACCTAGGGTCCTGAACTGAGGAACTCACCTGAGGGGAATAGCGCACGCATCCAGTCCATGGAGTGGAATGGTGCCGCATACGGATTGACACCGAGCAGGTCCTTACTGGCCCGAAGGGGCGAGTACCTGGGAGGACACGGGCTCTACACGGAGATTATAAAATCTTGCGAATGTGTTAAATGTCACTCAGCCCGCAGCTCTACGGATGTCTGTTAGCGA
This sequence comes from Carassius gibelio, assembly GCF_023724105.1. Taxonomy (NCBI): domain Eukaryota; kingdom Metazoa; phylum Chordata; class Actinopteri; order Cypriniformes; family Cyprinidae; genus Carassius; species Carassius gibelio. The sequence goes on along the minus strand of NC_068410.1, from coordinate 29,099,946 downwards.
GGCGCCATGCGCCAGCACCGAGGACGACGCAACACTCCTATTTGAGTGAGCTCTCACCCCTAGGGGCTATGGCAGGTCTTGAGCCTGATAAGCCAGGACAAAAGCATCCACTATCCAGTGGGATAACCTCTCCTTGGAGACAGCCTTTCCCTTCTTGACCATTTGACTGTGGATGGTATTCTGATGCCAAGCTTACATTGATGTCTAATTGCTTGCAGAAGGCCCTCCAAACCTGAGAGGTAAATTGGGTTACTCTTTCAGAAAAAATAGCCTCAGGTAAACCATAGACTCTGAAAACATAGTGATGGGCTGTTTCCATGGCTGTGGGGAGACCTTTGAGAGAGATCAAACGACAGGCTTTACAGAAGCCTCACCAATTTGAAAAACTAATGGAATGCATAGTCGATATAAAAAACTGGATGACGAGTAATGTCTTACTGCTAAATTCTGAAAAAAAAAACAAAAAAAACAGAGGTGTTAATTATAGGACCTAATCTTTCCTTAGAAAGACACGTTTCTAGCATTTGTAAAACTGCATTTATGGCCTATGCTCTTAATGTCAAATGCAGAAATGTCAATCCATGCATTTATGACCTCAAGGTTAGATTATTGTAATGCTTTATTGGGTGGTTGTTCTGCACTAGTCCAGCTAGTCCAAAATGCGCAAGCAAGAGTTCTTACTAGAACCAGGAAGTATGACCATATTAGCCCAATCCTGTCAACACTGCACTGGCTCCCTATCAAATATCGTAAAGATTTTAAAATATTGCTTATTACTTATAAAGCCTTGAATGGTTTAGCACCTCAGTATTTGAATGAGCTCCTTTTACATTATAATTCTCCAGGTCCGCTACGTTCCCAGGCAATTTGATAATACCTAGAATATCAAAATCAACTGTGGGCAGCAAATCCTTTTATTATTTGGCTCCTAAACTCTGGAATAACCTACCTAACAGTGTTCAGTAGGCAGACACACTCTTGCAGTTTAAATCTAGATTAAAGACTCATCTCTTTAACCTGGCTTACACAGAACATACTAATATGTTTTTAATATTCAAATCCGTTAAAGGATTTTTAGGCTGCATTATTTAGGTAAACTGGAACCAGGAACTTCAGGAACAGGACCTCTACAGCCCTGAAAGACAGCGGAGACCAGGACAACTAGAGCCCCAGATACAGATCCCCTGTAAATACCTTGTCTCAGATGACCACCAGGACAAGACCACAGGAAACAGGTTATTCTTCTGCACAATCTGACTTTGCTGCAGCCTGGAATTGAACTGCTGGTTTCATCTGGTTAGAGGAGAACTGGCCCCCCAACAGAGCCTGGTTTCTCCCAAGGTTTTTTTCTCCATTCTGTCACCGATGGAGTTTCGGTTCCTTGCCGCCGTCGCCTCTGGCTTGCTTAATCTGCAGCAGTGTGGTTGCATTGAGACAAGTGAAGCAATTGTGTAGATATATCCTTAACCCCAGCAGGATACTCAAACACTTCTCTTAACTTTTTGACAAAGTAATCATATGAGGTATGCAACAAAGGGTCTGTCTCCCAGACTGCTGCAGCCCAAATGATCACTTTACCAGAAAGCAGTGACATAAAAAAAAACACTTTTTTTTTAAAGATTTTTGATCGTGGACGATAAAAATGTCTCTACAATCTGCTTTTGAAGAAATATCATAGTATAGTGCTACAGCGCACATTCTATCAGCTGCAGTTCTAGGCAGCGCCTCCGTCAGTTACTGTACAACACCAGCACTGTTAACTGTTAACTCAGCGCTAGAGTTACTCTCTCATTTATTCACCCGACCAGAGTAATGTGAGTGGATCGGTGTAATTCTGTTGAGGAGCGGGTCTTTTAAAAGTCTGAGCATCGTGGTTCTCTGGCTCCAAGCGAGCTTGATCATGAGTACAATTGGATCTCTCTGATCAGAAGGTTATAATGACGGCTATAACCGAGCAATTAGTTAAAGGCTAGTTCTCAAGAAGTTTGTCTGTAGATTAAATAACTGAATAAAGTGTACTGTTATTTTCCTCACAAACAAAATTTGTACAGGAGAAAGCTGACAATGTTATTAGTTTGGCGTGTGGTAGGATAAAAAATGTTTGCACAGAATAGCCTACGCCACTTTGAAACTCTCCTGTATATGCTACATTTTGAACATAACATTAAAATACACTGAAATACTTTATCCACGGAGTAAAAGTGGAGTGGTGTTTCTGGTTAAATGCGAGCGGAGCAGAGTGATTATTAAATGCTTGGAGCGCAGAGGGAATTTTTGTAAAAATACTCCATCATTTTTGTTCATACAGATAAAAGCAATATATATTTCGAATCCGTATACGTTTATTTGTGTGCACTCCGAATAACAATGAAACGCAGTGCTTCTGTAAAATAATTAAAGCAAACAAGATGCAGTTTCTGCCGTCTTGGTCATGTGAATTTGAGCATGACTTGCATGGATGATTTACATGAAATTTAATGTGTGTGCAATGTGCATCGTTTAGAATGGCTTTCAGTTAATAATAAAAAAAAAGCCTATGCCTTCTGTATTTTCTTTTCTTTTTTTTACTGTAACTGACAGATACCAGGCAAAAAATACCGGTAAAAACCCGGGAGTGGGCGGGAATGGGATTCATTCTTCCGGGATTGAACGGGGCGGGATTTTTTTTTTTTTTTTGCGGGAGTGGGACAGGACAGATTTGAAAATCCACTCCCGTGTCATCCTCTAGTCAGATGCTTGTTTGCAGACTGAATCTTGTTGAGCTATTCTTGGTAACCCTTGAGCACTTTGCTTTGATATGCAAAAGCCGCTTGAAGCTGGGAAACTTCTGCTGGATTCAATGAAGGCAAAGTATTCTGTAATGAGGGTGAGGCTGTGTTAGAATTCATTTGCAGAAGTTTAATGAGCAAACAGTTTAACAATCCAAAATATGGAGCAGAATTCAGAGTTGTGATCACAGGCCAAGATGTCAAAATCACAGTAATCACAAGTATGAGGGAAATCCAAAAGGCAAAATACAGAGAAACAGGCAATAAATCGTAGCAATCAGACCAAAACATTGGAAACGCTCAGTAAGACAGTGATACTGGCAATACTTCGCAACATTTTTTACATCCGCTCTAATAATAATCAAAATAATAATAATAATTTAAAAAACTATTTATTTATTTTTTGAGTAACAAATAAGAATAGTAGAATGATTTCTGAAGGATTGTGTGACTGGAATAATTATGCTAATATTTCCGCTTTCAAAGTCAACTTTGATTGTTCCTAATAAGCTGTTTAATAAACTGTAAAAACGAAATTAACTGCACTTGCAAGTGAATTTCAAGTTATTTTGTGGTATAATTAAATATATTCTAAATTATCTACAAACATGAAAATATGTACATTTAATTTGTCCTCACGTCACACACCTGAATGAAAGGCTCATTATGCAACTCATTATACGGGCCTTTGTCATCTCAGGTGTAAATCACACTAATATTCAAGGTCAATCATTCCTACTCACATATGACTTCTACAAACAAAAAGTGTCTAAGAAAATTTCCACCTAAAAGTTAAATCTATTGTTTCTGTGAGTTAACAAAGGTGATTTTATAACTGGGAGACAGGGAGGCTCTAATAAGCTTTTAGCTTTAGGAAATTTGATAACTTGCTTTTATATTTTACTGTGAAAGTAGAAGTAAATGTAATGAATTCTCATTACTTAACACTAAAATGGAACTTTGAGAAAGCTTGATAGATATGGGACTTGGCCTGCATATCAAGTGTCATGTTATGCAATGGATAATGTAATATTCAAAATGTCTGTTTCACACTTTTTAGTTAGTTATGATGTAAATATTACAAAAGATCATTCACAATGTATTTCTTACTCAAAATCATATATATATAAAACTGTTCTGTATGAATGTATAAATGTATAAATGTCCAGTCAGACTATGAAAATTTGCACAGTGATTGATGTGAAGAACTTGCTGTGTTTGCAAGTAAACCAAATTTTAAGTAAACATAATGTTTATATTAGTATAAAGAATAAATGTACAGATATTCTTTATTCTACATAAATTTAATAACGTGTTTAGCATAATTATATAGACAAAACAATGAGTAAAATTTTCATATCAAATTGTTTAGTGCTTTTCATGATGCATAGTTCCAAAATAGCTTTACAGAAAATGCTAATGACAGCTAATATGGATAGATGAAACACTTTGGATGGAAGATGTAAATCTAACACTTCAATATAAAAGAAGTTTATGTAGTATCAGCATAATCTAAACAACTACTCAAGTCAAACATTTTACTTCACACCAAGAATTAAAAGCACCTCATGACCAGCGGGAGAGTAATAGAACAAACAAACAGCAGCACTAATGTACCCGTATGGCGTGTGATGCACAACTTACCACAGCACCATTCTTACCTTGGAAAAGTGTGAATTGTTTTACAGCATTTTAATCAAACCCAGATAAGACCCAAACTGATAAGATTACTCAGAAAAAGTTCAGCATTGTCCATCTCAGATATGCCACATTGCACATTTTCGTCAGAACATGGTTGTATAGTTAGTTGCACTGTTTATTAACAACTACCTGTGTAAATAGCTTGTCTGCAATAAACTTTCTGTCTGCAATGTTCACAGCATCTGATATTCAAATTAATAGCTGCCAGTAAAATTTTTGAAGAACAATTTTTTAGTAGCCTACGTGACCGATAAAAAGTTAATCACTCCACCGTAATGTGTGTAAAATATTACCCAGGGGGTACCTTGATGTCAATTTGACTTCAAGGTATTTGACTTGATGTAGATTTGATCAAGATGCTGCAAAACATAATTTCAAAGTCAGATAGGGTCTCATTTCTGTGTTGACATTTGTGGTGTCTATATTTTTGTATTTCTTATAAATATACATACTAAATCAATCACAGCCGTTTTCTGGAAGGGAGGAAGTGCATGCTAAAAAAAATTGATGAGAAAAAAATCCACAGTACTCAAACATGAAACAACTTAAGTATTACTTAATAACATTACATATTTAATGGCATTAAAATATGTATAAATAACATGTATATTTAAAGTTTAACTGTCCAACAGTGACACCAGTGGTGGACACAAGTTGCCTCACTGAAGAGTTTTAACAGACAAAAAGTGTGCTGTGAATTTGTTTTCTGTGTGTGCTCTGCCCATGTGCTGTGTGCCTTGTTTGTCTGCATAGTTTGAATTAATTAGTTCATATAGCTCAGTGGCATACACAGAATTTTATTTTTGGCTGGTCCTGGGCAAAAGTTAGCTGGCACTAGTAACTAATGGACAGAGTAGTAGTCAATATTTAGTTATCATTTTAGTTAAAACTTTATTTAGATTTCATCCTAAAAGTGTGTGTAAGAACAAGCTAGACTTCGCACGCACACGTTTTCAGTTTCATAAAACCATGAGTATGTCAGAACCTATGCAAAATTCCCTTTGTAATACCCAGTCAGTGGAAGATTGTGCATGCATGATTCTCCACCCCGTCTCCCCCCAGAAATAACCATATCTGGAGCTTACGGCATAGCATCATCTGCGTATTATTTCCATTCATATTTAATCTAAAATCCATGCCACCATGTTAAACACAGTTAAAACAACAATACATTAGGAAAGGGTTTAGAGTTATATTTGAGATACAGAATATATATGCCTTATGTGACATTAGATTGCTATTCACTGTCCTTAAAAATACATTGCAGAGAAAGCATTCAGAGTTGTTGACATTCTATTTCACTGACTAGATAATATGTTTAATTGTTTTACACAAGTCAAATTTATGCAATTTTGCAAACATAAGAAGGCAAACATATATTTCAGGATGTTTACATATTGTAATGGAAAGATATAAGCCTTATTTTTTTATGTGTAAATAACTGCATGGCTTACTGCATCAATAACAAAATCAAACAAACAAAAAAAAAAAAACTATGTGCATTATCTTAGGTATAATTATCATTATCCTAAAAAAATCATTATTTTAAATACAATGCTCATTGACACAATATTGAGAAGAGCATGAAAGTGTTATCATTAAGCTAATATCTGTCTGTGCACAACACATGTTTGCAGAGGTTCTAAAGTTCTGTCATCGGACTTGTTCAAACCAATGGACTGTTCAATCAATGGGCGCATCCTTATGTCTGTCAATATGGTCTATGCTCCAAAGCCATGAGACTAAATCAAGTTCACATCAATGATCATTATGCGTGCAAAAATATTTTCTCAGAACATGATAACATCAGAACATTTTGTTATTTAGAACAATTAAAGCAGAATTGTCATGCGCCACGCAATCTTTGCTATGATAAAAACATTAAAAAAACAGCATACCACAGGCAAATTGCTCAAAAGCAGCATATCCACTACAGATTTTCATTTAAATTCATATTAAAAAAAAACATTGTCATTTCTGGATAATGTTTTCGTGGTTTTCAGTACTTAACTCTATTGATGAGTATAATATTTAATTTAAATGTGTATATCAAATGTAAAACAGACATCATTATTAAATTTACTTCATTAAGTTAAAAAAAAGTGTATATGCATGGTCTAGAGCAGGGGTTCTCAATATTTCTGTGGTCAAAATCCCCTTTAAACCTATAAAAAAAATCAACACCCCAAAAAAGACTTACAAATAATTTCAATAAGCAATGACATGACATACAGCCAAGTATGGTGACCCAGAATTTGTGCTCTGCATTTAACCCATCCAAAGTGCACACACACTGCATTGAACACACACACACACGGAGCAGTGGGCAGCCATTTATGTATGGGATGAAATTAGACTCAAAATGATTAGTAGATGCTCGCAAAAATATCAATGTGCTACTGTAGTACGTTCGTAGGAGAAAAGGAAGAGGACAAGGGGTCGGATGTACTGATGACAAGTTTTTAATAATAAAACAAAAATTATTCTTTACAAACACCAACGGTGAATTTTTATTATGACACTAGCGCGCACACTATCGTCAAACACTTCCGGGTAACTCCTTCCGGTTCCTGTCTGTCTGTCTGTCTGTGTGTGTCTGTCTTCTGTCTCTCCTGGCGTTTTATACTCTCTCCACGCCAATTACTGAAACAAGAAACAGGTGTTGATCGTTTCCACCCAAAACACTCACTTACAGTTCGTCTCCTGATTCTCTCTCCCGCTGCCAACTTCGCTAAACTACGCCCCCCCCTGCCACAACTACATCAATCTTATACATGTATCTTACGAACCACAAACAAATGCATTTCAGTTTGATTAGGGATTAAATGATTGTGCAGCGATTTGTACATACACAAATTAATGCAGAACAGAATGTAAGACTGGAGCCGGACCGTCTGAACTGAGGGACGACTTCTCTCTAAGAAAAAAAAGGACTTTCCTGATAATTAACATTTGAACACTCTCTTGAATACCCTCCATCATAAGTAACGGTGCCATCGAAGATTCACCACACCTAGTAGTTCACACCTCACCATCACTCTCCCTCCACTTCACTCAGAATTGCCAATAGTATAATATTCTGCATTAATGCAAGTGATATTTACAGTCATGTTTGGTGTCATTTGAATTGTCTCAGGGCGACTGGTGCAATGGTCTCAAGCTTAGAAAAGTAGATTAAAAGATAATACAGATCCTAAGAGTTAAGAGATATGTAATGGGAGTGCCATTTTCCAGGGTCTTCCATGTAAATTACCTTCTGTTCCCATTGAGGTGTAGTTAACTACCCTGCTCTGGGACCTGACCTAATCAAATTCCAATTGTTAGTTTCTGTTTTCATCTCGGGGAATGTTTGTTCTTGGTCTGAGGTATTTAAAAGGATTGCAGCAAAAGGATCAGGGCGATCAGGTGAAGGAGTCGGGAGTTTGCTCTGTACTAAAACATCTAAGATATTTTTGTTCCTCCTGTAGGTCGCGATAGGTTTATGGTGTTGTAGAAAATTTGTGGAAGTCAAGAACTGTGAAAAATTAGATTTAATGGCCTGGTTGAGCTGTGAACAGAAACATGAAAAATGTGTCACCAAAGGTATAATTTTATTCCTGTTTGTCTTGTCCAGGGCAGGCAGAGATTTAGGTGTGTCAAAAGATTTAAGTATATGGTAACACTATATTTTGATAGTCCACTTTAGACATTCTACTAGCAGTAAATAACTTTGCAACTACATGTCAACTAGCAGTTAGTAGAGTATTAGTAGACTGTCTGCTTAAGATTGTCTAACACTTTCTTTGTCAACTTATTGTCAACTAATACTAAGCCTAAACCTACCCCTAAAACTACCCTAAACCTACCCTAACAGTCTACTTTGAGAGTTAGTTGACATGTAGTTGCAAATTTCTGAGATTTAGTTGATATGTAGTCGACATGTAGTTACAAAGTTACTTACAGTCAGTAGAATGTCTAAAGTGGACTATCACAATAAAGTGTAACCAAGTATATTTCTCAAGAAAGAGCGTTGAGTATCTGCGTTGTCTCAAGGCCTTGAAAAGAGTGTTGTAAAGAAAAATTTCTGTTCTGTGCAAATGCGTTTAAATCTGAGTAATT
>NC_068410.1:29066952-29090879 GCF_023724105.1 Carassius gibelio | reverse complement strand
GCTTTGACAGCTGGCCGTGTGTCCTGGGCTGTGAAGGGCTCACTTTCGGTCGGTACTATTGGGAAGTTGATATTGCCAATGATGGCTACTGGCGTGTTGGAGTGACCACCGAATCCTCCAAAAGGCAAGGCCGGTGTCCCATGAACCCCTCTGAGGGCTTCTGGACAATATGGAGAAGTACACGGCAGTTTTTTGCATGTACCAAACCAGAGATTGAGCTACCTTTGTCCCTTGTGCCCAAAAAGCTGGGAGTCTACCTGGACTATGAAGAAGGACAGTTGTCTTTCTATAACATAGAGACACGCACACATATCTTTACGTTCATCGCAAATTTCAGAGAAAAGTTGTACCCGCTTTTCGCACCACTGGATGGACGCACGCTGATCACACTGTCCTCCACAGATGTCAAGCCAGAGGCATCCTCCCATGAAAATCTACACTACTTTTAACTTGACATAATAGATCTAAAGGATGAGATCCATTTAAAACTGTTGAGATGTTTTGATTGGAAAATGATGAAGTTTGACAGATCCTCAGATCAATTTGGTGTTGGTGTGTTCAAAGTTTTGTGAATTTTAAACACTGTACTCACATTGTACAGGTTAATTTGTCCTTGTGGTGCATGACTAACAATTTGATTATTCTGTATTCTTTCAATCATTTTTGTGAGGTTTGCTTCTAAATGATATTCTCCATTTCATCCAAATCAAAAATGCCTAGGAGTACAGTGAATGATTTTTAGAAAATGTCTATGTAAGCCAAAGAGGCAGTTGTGTGGCCAAAGGTTGCAGGTTCAAGTCTCAGAGCAGGCAGGAATTGTAGGTGGGGGGAGTGAATGAACAGAGCTCTCTTCCTTCAACAGCCACGACCTTGAGTAAGGCACAAAACCCCAACTGCTCTCCAGGCACTGCAACAAATGGTTGCACACTGCTCTGGGTTTGTTTGCATTTGGATGGGTTTAATGCAGAGCACAGATTCAGAGTATGGGGTACCACACTTAGCCACACGTCACATCACTAGCACTAAAAACATTTGATTCTAGCCCATGATTGTTATTAAAAATAATGTAAATGTGCTTACTTGCCATCTAGTGTTGAAAGAATGCGTTTACATTTAGTGGGTGGGATTTGGAACCATCCTAATAAATTCTGAGGTTTTGTGGTTTCAGAAGCTTTGCTGCTTAAAACCAACAATTGTTGCTTGCTGCCAACAATATTTGGAGAGATTCAATAAAAATTCTATACAAGGCACAATGTCATTGTCTAAAATCTCAAAAATGATCACTATAACACACGACACAATACCGTTGTTATTTTTATGTTAATGTTCACACTATGTAGTTACTTTATTATGAATCTTACATGCATGCAATTTCTTACCTTCATTATTTAAAATTGTACAAACATTGCTTTAATGCTGGAGCCAAAAAAGAAATCAAGACACAATTTTTTTTAATAATGTATTTAAAAAAAAAAACATCCCCTGCTACAAATGCTTAAAGCATAAAAGTGTATACAGTAACAAACAGGAAAAAAGCAGCATAAAATATAGATCAAATTGGAACAGTCAAATAGTTTTCTCAAGATTAACAGGAAGGACTCAAACGTGCCCTGAGTTCTTGTCGATTTCATTTACTTATGAATATCAACGGACATTAACCTAATAAAAAGGGATTCCAAATACAAAACAGAGTGTTACTATCATTTTGTTTCAAGAACTTTACAATAGTTATTTGGCTTGTAAACATTTCTGCTGGTTTAATCTAATTAGTAATAGCCTTCTTAAAAAAAACCTGGTTACACAAAAGGTTACAAAATACTGGCATTAATACATTTTCAACAGAGTGGACATCCAGTAAGTCAGTGACAAATTTACAGTCTAATCAGTGAGCAGAAACTACATGTTGACCATGTGACCTACAACAGGAAAAACCCAACATTGTTAAAAATAACTGCTGGACATTCACTTATCGGGTTAGCAAAATGATGGGTCAGTATTGCTCCTCCAGTGCGATTAAGTACGAACCCTACAACACCCTGCCATTACTCATTCTGGATCAGCTGACTTATAAAAGGTCCCGGTGGAGTGAAGAAGATAAAAAAAAAAAAAAAAAATGACATACTGGACTGAGGGATCATTGATCCACAGTTCATCAAAAGCTCCCAATGACAAGCTGCTTTGGTCAAAGGCAAAAGAAAGGCAGTCAAAAAAGATGTAACTATTGATTTCTTTTTTTGTTTAGCATCCCACCATCCTAATCAGAATCACTTTTCGCATCCTTAACAATTAGTTTTTTGCCTCTTTTAGGCTCAGGTGTTTGGCCATCCTTCTTGGCCTTGGTGGATCTATAAAAAAAAAAAAAAAAAAGGTGTCAAATAAGCCCTGTTGACAGATGCTGTAACATTTTTGATTTTGAGAAAAAAGTGCTGTAGTTGTGGCAAGATATAATCACTTACAATTTTTGAAGGTATTTGTCCACATCAGCTGGAGGTACCATGTCGCTCAATTCCAAACCGTTATTAATCTTTTTCAGCATTTCGTATCTTTCTTTTCCCCTAACCTGCATGAAGAGAAAGATCATCTTAAAAGCCATGCAAACACAGACTATACTCTTTTTAGTTAAAGGTCTTAGCCAAACATCTCTAGTATACAAAACCATTTAAAAAGCACAAGCTAGATTAGGACAATCACTAGGCATGGCAAGGTATGTTTATTTACAAAGCACCTGTCATAAAGTGGAAATTTAAAGTGTTTTATATAAAACTTATTAAAAAAGGAGGTAATCATAAAAAGGTTCATAATAAATGTAACCAAATCAACTTTGTTATTTATGTGAGAAATATCACTGTTCAATATTATTGGCCCTGTGCAAAATGTATATTTTGTGCAATATTATTTATGTACAGTTAAGATTGTGCAATACAACTAATTTGACTTTTTTTTTTCCCCTTTCTCTTGCCCCCTTTTTTTGAGAATGTTTACTGCTACATGTATGTGTGCAAATTGCAATACATTTCAAATTCAAAAGATGTTAATAATTTTTACTAATTAAATCAATTAAAAAGAAATAAAGTTATAATATAAGATTATATTATATATTAGTTATAATACAAAGTTATAATATAGATAATATAGAGACCTAAAAGGACAAGAGGCTGCCAGAGGTTTTTTTCTTTTTTTAAATAGCAATCATAGTCAGTGCCTTTTCAACAAAGCTTAATTTACTACCTACTATCATTATGTGGCACAACCATTTAGCAGGTAATTTAGTTTTTTTAATTAGTTAATGTGTCCCTCAATAAAACTCATTACAATTTCCACGAAACTTCAAGGAGGAAGAGAGAGGAAGGTGCATGATCACCGGCAGGTAATAGATCTCATCATCACTGCTCGCGCTCAGTTTGGCCTTCTTACTGCCCTCAGATCGCGGTGTGGATGAAGAGGATTCTTTAGTCATGCCTGTCAGATTAAATTCACATTACTATAACATTCTGAAGAAATTAATGCTTTTGAGCAGTGCAGATGCAGTTAAATTGAATTTATTTCATACACGCATGCAAAACTTACTGCGTTTGGTGGTAGAAGGGGTCTTGCCCAAGGTTTTGGTCTCCTGGTCTTTCCCGAAGTTGCTCTCCTCAGTTTTCCTGTCTCTGCCTGGGCACGCACACACACGCACCTCGAAAGACCTGCGGCCCAGCAACTGACCTCTGAAAGACAAGAGTTAAAGCAGATTTGATTATCCTTGGTATCCACATAGGAATACAATTCACTAAAAGAGGAATCAAAGATGGACTACTTACTCATGAGTCTCCAGAGTGATGATCGTGAGGATGGGTCGGCGGTTCATGCCACCCATGCAACTGCTATTGCACATGAAATTGTACAAAACAGTTGTCCATTCTGCTCCCAGCTGCAAAAAAAAAAAAAAAAAAAAAAAGCACAGGAAAGAGTGACATTACAACTATGAAACTTATAGCAGTGTTGCAGGCAAAGATGAATACATTTACAATTTTTGTAATTTCCTCTTGCTGTCTAATGTTATTACAGATCAAAATACTGAGACTGACTTGAGGAGCTTCATAGGGAACCGCCACACTGTGCCTGTGGGTTATGTCGTCCTCTCTGTAAACAGCAAGTGAGTTTCCTTCCACTCGGATAAGGTGAGCAGGAGGAGCCAATACTGAACAGGGAGAAAACAGATCTGTTAATTGCTTTTATTGGAACTTGTATCAGTACGGCTGGTGTATTCCTGTGGGGCAAGACTGGAGAGAAACAGCATGTCTATACCATCGCCATCTGGGGTTCTCTCATGGTGGGGACATCGACGGACCACCTCAGCCACATGTTCGGACTTCTTATATATAGCTGTGGCTCTGATCACCGAGCCCTGGGGAGGGGCAACATCCACCAGCATCTGAACTGGACACGTTTTCGCCAGTTGACAAAAGAGCTTATTCAGGTCAGACGAGTACTGAAATCAAAGAAAAGGAAAAGGTCATCAGATTCATATAAACAAAAAAGTCACCGTGGAAAAAAAAATTATAAAATCAATACGTCATAGTCATTAGTATTTGTAGTAATCACACAAGTTAATAGAGGATTCAAAGCATTTAAGTTACAGTTCCTGAGAATGCTGATTAAAATAAAAGATAGGTTAAAGATGGCCAACTAGCTTTCCAATAATCAACTACTAGTTGATCAGTGAGTTGATCTAGTTGATCGTGTATTTTTTTTTCATTTACATATTAAATATGTATACATTATTCAAAATAATGATATACAAACATATCCATTTTATCTAACCAAAAACTAGTACATTAAAAAGGACAGGAAAAAATAGCAAGCATCACAAAAAAAAAAAAACAAAAAAAAAAAAACCTTCAACAAAAAAGGATTAAAAAATAAATTAAAAAAACCCCACAAAAACAAACACATTCAAGCTTTTAAAATGGTATTTTCCTCTTACCATCCAGATCATGTGTGGTCCTGTAGTTTATCACTGGATCTGAAAGACACCAGTTTGACTTGCACTATAACAAACTTAAACTCTGCTCTCTTTTCTAAAACTCCATTTCACAGGAAGAAACTAACCACACTGGTAAGCTGAACAATTTTGAATGCTAAATGTCCCTGCTTTGAGTCTTGAAGCCTGCAGTTTCTGTAGAACTGACACCCCTCCCCCTCTCCCTCCCCCCACTGCTCTATGAGGACATGTTCAGACAAGTTCAGACATGTTCAAACTCAGATACAGGCTTTCTAATTAAAACATTGCTGCTCAGAAAAAAATAAGACAAAAAAGAAGTGGAAATTAAATTACCAAGGAGACTTCACTACTAATAAGACTAAATAAAATACAAGTACTGTCATATTAAATAATTTTAGAGGACTAAACACAGAGACCAAGCTAGAAAAATGACTCTTTACTAACATGAATGGTTTTGTACACTGAGCAGTGTGTGAAAGCTTCTTTGACCAACAACAAATACAGTCATCTTATCTTTTGCCATGTAGCCATCTTAGAGCAACACCCATTTCTACATACCAGAGAGTCAAGAGAGTGTGTGTATAAAACTATATCTGCTAAAATACACAGACAAATTACATGAGCTATAGCTTTTTCCTAATTTAACCTTATAAGAAACATAATTGTACATAATGAAGGTTACTGGCTGTGTGAGGAATTATTTTCCTCTATTTCAAGTAGATTTGCCCCTACTAAATGCGTAAGTGTAAATGTACACCAATCACACAGCCATTTCTTTATGCAACCTCTTGAAATAAATACATGATGAACTTCTAATAACTTTATGCCATTTGAATCGACATGTTTCAATCCATTCTCCAAACCACTTATGTAGGGTTGTGTGACATAATAGCTTATAGTCTAAATAGGATATGAAAGGTCTGAACCAAAAAAAGCACAACAGATGAAAGATTTAGTGGGGAGTGGGTTGGGTGTGGCAGGCAATAAAAAAAAACAAAAAACAAGCTACTGGAGAACTGTTTGGCGCTCCACATGAGAACATGCCTATTCATGTATGCGGACAATTCAATAAGAAACAGCCAAATTCAATTTCTTATTTGCCCACTCCAGATGTAAGATTGTCATGCTAAATGACCACAACAGCTCTCTAAACCTGAGTGGCAAATACACAGAAGATGGGTATGGTCGGGCCCTGGGACAAGGAACGAAGGAGGTGATGGAGAATGAATGAAGTCTGGTGATATCCTGGCAACGTTCCATATAATGTGGGATGAGAGGAACTATAGGAGTGATCGAGGACACTCAAATGTCTTTTTTTTTTTATGCGAGTTGAGTACTGTTTGCGTGGATGTATGTGTGCATATGTATTTTTAACTTACCGTGCAGGTGACAGACTTGGCGGTGCCAGATTGCGGGAAGCCCAGTTTGAAGCCATGTTCCCCAGGATAATCAGTGGCAACAGGAACAGAGGCGGTCGGAGGGGAGGTGGAGGACTGTGGCTGTTCATTCACCACATCTCCAAATATATTCAGGTCGAAAGAGCCTGAAAGATACTGGTGAAGCACATAAAAGTCCAGAATTGAATGTGAGTATGGTATGTGTGTGCATATACATGCTTTATTTATTTTTTTGATACCTCATCATTGATTAAGTCCCAGCCAGTGCCTCCATCCGGAGAGGAACTGAAACACAAATTGGAAGAAAGAGAATTCCTAGCTTATCAGTATTATTACCTACAATACACACTGCAGAGTACTGGCGCACAATGACAAGTTCAATGGATCTTGACCAACAAAAAATAAATAAATACTCAGATATGATTCCAGAAACCTGAAATAATATAGCCTGCAACCAGCATAAAACTTACATGAGGTTTCGCTGCCACAGTTCAGCAAATTCTTGACTTTCTTCCATGGCCTGTATTAGACTCGCGGATATACTACGGATAACAAAACTTTCAGTCAGCTCAGCGCTTCAGGGAATATATATATATATATATATATATATATATATATATATATATATATAAATACAACACCTCACAATCGCACGATATTATTAAAACGGTTCAGCCGGCAATGTTGTCTTTTTGCGAAGTGCGATAGTTTTCATATTAAACAACCAAATCACGTTTGGAAATATTTGAAGTTCTAAGGGCGATTTTAGGCTCAGAAAAAAAAAAACTCAGAAAGGAACCTCTGAGAGCCAAGTTGCAAAAACATCACTTGGCCAACTAAGTTACGTTAACGTCTGCCAATTTGCTTCTAAAACTAAACGCGCATTTGTAGATACTGTTAAAGGGGGAAAATAATTGGATATTAAATACAAAGTTCCAAAAGACAGTAACAGTAAAAGCACATTTTAAAAATTTCGACTGTTTGCTAGCTAACTCGCTAGTTTCTATAACGTCTAAAGAGGCGACTGGCCTCTGAGTTTCAGTTCATGTTAATTCATTAGTTTTGTTTTTAAAATTAACCAATTTTGATCGCACCAACGTCAGCTAGTTAAAATGACAATATCTGCACGCATTCAGTAATATTGTATTACGTTAAAATCCTGATTTTAATGCACTTCAAACACTTGACGGAGAAAGAATTTATGTTCTAACATTAGGAATCCGCATAATGGTTTCTCTTTTACCTTGCAAAAATTCACTTCACCGACCTCCTTTCCCCAAACAGTTTTTCGTTGCTCTTGTAAGAGTCTTGCCGTGAGGAGTTGCGAGTGTCTCGCACAAAACCCAAATCAAACCAAAACAACGCGCGCACCCACAAACTGGCTTCAAACTAAAAACTCCAGCGTGGAGCTTGCTATGAGGGGATTCCCCTGCAGGAGGAGTCTGCTGACGTCAGCGTCACCTGACTGATTGAGTCCTTCCATAGAGAAGGAATTAAATTGAAAAATGAAATAAAAAACCTGCAGAAAATTACCGTTTCTATTAGAAAACTAGACAAAAGGCGCGGAATCTGCATAATGAGGAAGTTTGAAATATCCAGTCTGTCTTTATTACACTACGTTCCAAGTACGAACGATTTTAATTATATTTGATATATATTTATATATACATATATATTTATAACTATAGGGCATGAAGTATTTTGCAAAGCCTGTCGATGAATAAGCAGAGTTTGATAACGCAGAGACAGCTGGGCCATTGATTCTAATAGTTTTGAAAAACTCGTGAGTTCATCTTCAGGATATGGAGCGGTAAGTGTCACATCAAAACTATAAAATCCTAACAGAGGGATTAAACCGAAAGTCACTCATTTTTTGCAGACATATATTATGTTATATGTAAGTGGCTGCAGGAATGTCACCAAATAATTAACACCGGAGGCCTACCAAAACCCACATCACAGAGAATTCTTGCGTTTGCCACCCGTGAGTTATAAAATCACACTTGAAACTTTTGACCAGTCAGTTGAGTCCCCACATCACTTACATAATAGAAAATGAGGTCTTTCATAATCGATTCACCACTCAGACCGAAAGAGGTATGATGAATACAATTTCAAAAGTTTTATTTACATATAAGCTAGGCTATGTCACCCACTTTTTACATATTTAAATTTTCAGTTCACATTCTACAGAATGCATGCATTTATGAGGGCATGTTATGATAAAAAAAAAAATGCTTGTACATATTTTACAAAGTTAATGGAGCTTAGAGACAGTTTTTGGTCTGTAACAGAAACTGATCCAGCAACCTGTGATATAAAGAATATGAGTCAACATTAACGTCATTCTCTGTTTTGCATTTTGTAATAATAAACAAGAACTAAATCCATCAGAAAAAGTTAGCTTAGAACTATAATTTTTAATTTATACTCCCATACGAAATTACTGATTACACTTCTGCATCTTCATTGTTCTCAGCGATGACAAAAAAATGACAAATCAATCACAATTCAAATCACTTATGTATTTTCTCAAAATAATCTAATATTCTCAAGCAACACCAATTAATTTGTTAATGTGATTAATTCACAGAGACTGTGTTTCATTTTGAAATGTGTTAGAATAAAAATAAAAGAGTAAAAAAAAAACACAAAAGTCGAATCCCACACATATATTTTGTATTGCATAGTTAACATTACAAAGTGCGGTGGTATAATTAACATATTTCAGAGAAAGGGAAAAAAACGTACTTTGTATAATATTTTATAGACCCATTACAGTATAAAAGACATAATGAAACTTTGTTACTAATTATTGTATTTCCTTTGCTATGTGCACACTTAATTGCTGATGATTTGTTGTATTAAATTTTGAGAAATTAATTATTATGATGTCAAAGACTATCTTTGCCTATACATCACTTAGTACATCATTCCAAATGACATAGCTAAGGTTTTACACAACTTCATGTTTTGTTATTAATTTTTCACCAAAAAAGGAAAAATTATGACGATCGACTGTATAAATCTAGTTGTGAAAAAAAAATGTAAACATTAAATTAGTACCTTTTTTTCTGATGATGCTTCAAAGAAAGGCAAGCTTACTGGTGTGCACGTGTTTGTGTGTAAGGGAACATTCGAGAAAATCTCTAAGACGTCAGCTAAAAATCGCCTGATTTTGATGTTTTGGAATTTCTCTCTGTTAAAAGAAAAATCTGATAATTATACAAAATTCACTTTATTTTGTTTATAGTGTGTGCCCTTTATTCAAGCAAACAGAAATAACCTGTAAACTCTTACATTTATGTAACCTCAATAGGCACTTTTTCCCAACCTTTGAAAAGACACTCAGAAATATCATTGTACAGTAAATTGAATTTTTTTGTGTGTGTAAATGTTGTGTAATTTTATTTCTAGCATATATTTTCATTAATAGCATTGACTTTGTATGTTTGTTTAAAGTATATTTAGAAAAAATGAATTCTAGCTTATCAGTATTTTTACTGTAATAGAATCGATTTGTCAAAATGTTCAGTATTGAACATTCAAACCCAAAACTTGAAATTAAATAAATTCTAGTGATAGTTACAATAAATTATAAACCCTATGTCACATCACATTTTCTCTCCAAAAGAGTAATTCTGACAAGCAGTTAACATAATAGCATAAAATTTACCAAAGAAAAGCTTGAATGACTGCATAACATAAGAAAAAAATAATTAATCTCATAATATGTTTAAATCAAAAGGAAATGAGGAAATGTATAATAGAAAAACTCTCCATATCACAAAATGGCTGACGCATTTTCAACTGCACAACTTTAATTTTCTATTATGCAAATAAAATCATAAATCTATAACAATCCGAAATAAATAATCACTAAAAATCATAATTCGGAGATAATAGTAAGATTCAACATCGTTTTTCCTTGTGTCTCATCACAGGTCTTATCAAGCACATGTCACTTAGCAGTTAGCAATCAGGAACCTCTGCCCAAACCAAGGATAAAAATATTAAAACCAGGATGAAATATCTCCAAAATTGAATAAATAAATGTCAAAGCGAACAATATTAAATCAGATTTGCTGATAAACAAAAATATTTATGCAAAGCTCATATACAGGTCAGCTACTGTACCCACCTGTTAATGTTTGGAGCTTCAGTCCTACAACTCGAAATAAAGTTCTCAAATCCCGAAGATGAAGTCGAAGGATATGCGTAATCCATCTCGTAAATTAATTGCATTTAACGGAGCGCGAATATTGATAATATTCATCTGTTTGAGACAGAAAGGTGGCTATGTGGGTTTATGAAGAGAAATTGACAAATAAGAGCAAAAAACGTCATGAAGGGGGGTCAAGGGACAACCAATAGTTTTTCGTACGCCTTTTTAAATATATGGATAAATCGCATACGCTCGAGAATACCCGGGAATATATTTTCGCCCTATAACATAAATGACTACAACTTTGAAACATGTCAACAACTAAATCCAAAACACTGGCAAAATACGACATTGAGTAAAATGTAAAGACAAAAATATTTGTACTCGAATACTGTCACTTACTTGATTTATAGGAAGACAGAACTCGAAAAAAAAAAAAAAACACAAACAAACCATAACCTTCGGTACCAAATGATGCGGTGTTTTCCTACCAAGAGACGAAGATTCAGACTCATTCAATGGTTACCAATGCACTTTCATTTTGACCCATCTGGTTTAAAAAAAACAAACTGTTATAATTAGTAATACACCAAGAATTCCATTTCTTTTGCTGTCGATACATTTATTTCTGTTGTTTTTCTAAAGGAGCCCATCTTCCTTGAGTCAGTAGAGGTTTCTCTCTCTCTCTCTCACTCACTCACACTCCCTCCCTTCTTGCTCTCTCATACCGGCTGAAACTGCTTTGTCAACTTCCGCCCTGCTGTCTTACCAGTGGACGCTGGCCTGCATACAAAACCTCCCAGCCATTTCAATGTCCTATACATTCTGCATTTTCCTTCTCGTTCAAAAATCATGCTTACAGTCAAATGTTCTCTTCTTCTAACGTCTTGTTTGTACTCGGATCTCACATTTTGCAGCTCTCTCATTCTCTTCCGATGAGCTGAATCTTCCCGCCCGTTTGGTCACATGTGGTCTCCCACGTCACTGTCCTGATTTGACTAACTGACCCAGCATCACACTAAATTAAACACACACAGAACAAACACAACACTGTGAGAGATGTGATGAACAAATGGCTTTCGTTTGAGTCTGATATAACAGCTGAAGAAGTGTTGAGCAGTTTCACTTTTGATTTTTTTTGCTTTTCAAAGAGTTGACCAATGTGCTGCACTAAATGAACTCTTGAGGTTTGGTTTTTTCGGGACAGATTCAAAAGGAAACTGTGACTGTACAGCTGTTTCAGAGACATGATCATCTCGGATTATCGCATACGAGCTCACAACGAAATGTGATCATTGTTATTCACTGAGCCTTTATTTCTTCAAGAAGCTTGGTTTATGTCATCTTGAAGGTAAATAGGTCAGAGTCACATAATTCTCATTCTCACTTTGACTTACTCTTTTGATAGTTTGAGACAGAGGGCAGTTTGAGACAGAAAACAGCTGAGGCAAACAGTAAGTGGGCGGGCCGGAGGTGAATCAGCAGCTAAATTTGTATTTGCTCTCTTTCACACAATCACATCTCTTAATTCCCACTCTTTTTCTGCATGCATATACGGACACATTTTTTTTTTATGGCAGATACTCAATTAATTCATACTTACACATTATCACAAACATTCAAGACAAAAAAATAGTTTTCTCTTTAACTTAATCTCATTTTTGAAATGCAACCACAATAAGCTGTCTCTCAGACCCTTTAGAAAATGCCATTACTGTAAAAGCAGTGGTTCAGAAAGGAAGGCAGACCAATCCCAACCAACATGACTTCCTTCATTACTTCCTGCCAAGTTTTTAGCGGTTTTTGAGAGGACTATTTGGAAAGCCTCTGATGGCTAACCACACACTAACTTCCATGGCATTTTATTAACGGTACTCTTTTCAGGTGACCTCATAACTTGACAAAACTACGGTTTACCCAGAAATAAACATTGTCATTATTTTCTTACCCTCATTACATTCCAAACATTTTTCTTCTATGAAACAAAAGA
Organism: Carassius gibelio; assembly: GCF_023724105.1. Classification (NCBI taxonomy): domain Eukaryota; kingdom Metazoa; phylum Chordata; class Actinopteri; order Cypriniformes; family Cyprinidae; genus Carassius; species Carassius gibelio. The sequence continues at coordinate 29,078,343 of NC_068410.1, read as the reverse complement.
TCTGTGTTCCATAAAACAAGGTCACGTTTTGAGAACACGAGGGTAAGTGATGAGTTTTTTATTAATCCCTTGGACAATTAAAAAAAAAGTGATTTACTTCTAATGGCTTCAGAATACGAGAGATTCATGAGTTATGAATATGGGAAAGCTGTAAATTTGTGTGCCTTATAAAGATTTATCTATCTATCTAAAAAAAAAAAAAGTCCTTCAGCTTACAATAGTCTATTCCTAATGTCTTAAACTGAAGGGAAATGTAGGAAAGGACAGACTTAAAAGTTTATCATGCTTTCAAGATGTCGAAGTGCTATGTGGTCAACAGTACTGGGGATTTCCACAGTATTTAGGAGAAACATCTTAAAAAAAAACCCCCAACAGATTATTGAACTTAGATTAACTAAATTGTTAAGAGAGTGGTGAATTAATTTAGGTATTTACATAAGCCAATATCAAAACACACTCCCACCCAACCACATAATTCATTGACACTAAAAAGAATAATAAACACCAAAGAAAAATATAAATAAAAAGATGACAAGTCAAAAATATTTTTTTTTTTCCCACACAGCTTTTTATTTAGGATTTTAACAAGTTCTTTTAAACAGATTATTAATAATATTCATATTTTTAAGTGCAGTTTTGTGAAATTCAGTCGGTTGGCTAAAAACGTCACATTTGCAATTTAAAATCATATGAAAATATTATTTTCCAGCTCTTTGAAGTTGGGAAAAGGTGTATTCATCAAATGTTAATGCAAGTTATAGAGAGCACAGAGTGGGAGATCTGTTACAGAACATGGAAATACAATTTAGTCTGTTCCTATATTGTTTAGTTAGTTTTAAAACCAGATTTAATTTTAGTTGTGCCATTTAGTGGTAGTATTATAATGTTACTAATGTTGGCACAGCTGAAGAGACTTTCAGACACATCCCACTGTAATAATGAAATATGGCATACCCTGTTGCAAAGGGAAGTCTAACAGCTTAAGAATAACAGAGAAAATGGCCTAATACGGTCATGTGTTCTATATCGTAACACTATGATGCCAAGTGTTGTGCGCTATGTAGCTTTAATCCAAAAGGCTCCAAAGTGTTAGTGGCAGATCTTATCTTCACAGCCTTACATTCTGCATTAGACTGAAATTAAAATCTATTTGCTATGGTGGTAAAACCTCTGCCCTGACTGGCTGTGAGAAAGGTAGGTGTGGCGAGGGCTTGGTTGAGAAGAGCTTTGAAATGTAGCCTGTACAACAAAAGGAGAAACAAAACAGAATGTCAATTTCCTTATACAGATCTTAATCAAACACTAAATCATGGTTTCTACATGGTTTAAACAATATCCTATACCAAAAAAAAGCACTGCATCACTGAAATTTCTGGTGGTGTAAAATTTATTCTGAAGCAATATTTTATCTGTTCTACTAGCTTTTACATTCATCTGCATATTTTTATACTAACCTCAGGTTGTTATTTACCTTTACAAAAGCCATTTTTTAAACCTTATTAAAATGTATGCATCATATTTCATGTCAAATTCTTACAATTGATCAATAGATTAAATTTACATTAAGGCTCTACACCAAACAAATTAAATAATTTACATTGCACAATTACAACTGCAAGGAATGATGTTATGAGATTAAGGTTTTAAATACAATAATGAAAATTCAAATTAGAAATGCTGGGGGGGGGGGGGGTACATACTTTTAAACATAGAAAATGCGGCAGTAGGTGGTGGTGTCAAGTCACATAATGAGTGAGTCATTGAGTCATTCAGTTACCTGACTTGTTCAAAACACTGAATCATTCAATAATAAAACACCGCTGCCTGCTTGGAGATTGCGCAATACTTCTGCTGTGATCTCGGTTTGGACGTTGGAACTATTTTAGTTGGTGACATGTGTGTTTATGTTGAATGCAATAAAATAAGAACAATCATTTTTGTGTTTCGATGCTTCAGTGGTTATTTTTTGTCGCTTAAGTTTTAATCAGGCAATTTGTCCTGAAACATTTGTCCTTTGAAACTTTTATCTAGCTAGGAGGCTGAACAGCTAACTGTAGCATGCAGTAACTACACAGAGCCATTGTTCACTGACAACCTGCGCAAAAACAAGATCATATTTTACGCAGCTTATGGGGTCAGAAATCTGAAATCATTTGAAATACTATATACACACACACACACACACACACACACACACACACACACACACACATTACCATTCAAAATTTGAGGTTGGAAAGATTTTTTTTTTTTTTTACTTGTTTTTTTAAAAAGAAGTCTTTCATGCTAGCCAAAGCTGCATTTATTTGATCAAAAATACAGTAATGCTTTGAAATATAATAATGAAAAATTACCGTTTTCTACTTTAATATATTTTTTAATGTAATTTATTCTTCTGATGGAAAAGCTTAATTTTCAGCAGCCATCACAGCCAAACAGTCGGACTGCTTAGTATTTCTGTAGAAACTGTGATCTTATATAACATACATATGTTATACATTATGTGATATACACACAAATGTTTCCAGGATTCTTTAATGAATATAAAGTCCAAAAAAACAGTATTTATATATTAAGGAAATGTACATATATGCTATATATAAAAAGGTATACTTGGTTTGGACAGAACTCACCGCATGTGCTTGTTGTGAGGGCGTTCCATGTGTGAACGCACCTGGAGAAGCTGGTCTTGGTGGATGAGCATATGGTAAGCCAGACTGTCCAAAAAAAAAAATAATAAAAAAAATAAGACATCAATCCCCAAAACATAACAAGTAATTATGCTATTTAAGGCTAAAAATCAATTAATTGCAAATTAATGCAGCAGGAAGACTAAGTTAATACAGATTTGATTAATTGGCTTGGCTCTGACCTTGCCAGGAGGGATCTGGACAGCAATAGAAGCAGTAGGCAGCAAACCTGCAGCGCTTACATGCAGAGCCTGTGGATGCATGGGCCTCAATGGACTCTGAAAACACAAATATGGTAATGTTTACACAAACATATGGATCCAGTGACACTCTGCGCTCAGCTGTCCTTTCTTTGTTCCCAGTCTACATCCTGACCAGCCCTACTTACAGAGTCTGTGAAGCCCGACTGCTGGTTAGCATGCTCCAACTGTTTCTGCAGGGGAATCCCAGCGCTGGGGATATAACCTGGAATGAAAGTAGTAATACAGAAGGATTGTGAAGGTGTCTGCAAAAAGACGAAGGGGAAAACAATTATGGGGGGCAGGCCCTTTTAAAAAGCTTACTGAGCTGCCTTGCCTTCAATCTGATCACAAAATACAAACAATAAAAGTTCTGCTCTTTCATGTGGTGTGAGATCACTATATTCAGTTCAAGAGGCACGTGAATCAATCATCTATTTTTTCTATAGGTTCCAGCACAAGATAGACATGAATGAATATAAGTAGACATGTTGAAAAGAAAAAAAAAAACAGGGCCAAAATTAAATGAACGTCTCTTGAAGGCTGGAAGTGCGATCCAATGCAGTCTGCATGAAGCACAGACTTTTTTTAAAGCCACAGAAAGACAGACATTTTGCTGAAAATTGAAACAGCCTAGGATGAACTCATTATGTACATTAACAATAATTTGGGATAAACATAATGGAATTTAATGGAAAAAATGAGAGTGGTGCTCCGTGGCACGGCAGCATTTTGAACAGCACTGAGTCGCAGCTGGGATCCGTGGACAGTCGCTGGTGGTGCCGCTGAGTGTGTACACTCACACAAATCAATGTGTTCGAATTTTAAAACTGTGGTTTCGCTTCTCATCCAGTGAGTGAGATGACTAAGACTGGATTAGCCTCTTGTTTCAAGGGTGCAATTGTCAAAGATGACTTTTAGAAGAAGACACCGCAAGCTACACTGGTAGTTTGTTCTTTATCACTGACGAGGGAAGGGGAGAGGGCCTAGGTTCAAGAGTCAAGGTTCACTACTGACAAAGACACATTACACACACCTGGCTGAGAGGTGAAGTGACTGTGGACCGCATAACCTTGCTGTTGATGGGGCAAGTACTGCATGGTCTGGAATGCTGATGCACCTGGAAACAGAAAAACAACACACCACAAATCTACACCCTGTTCAAGAACACAACAAGAAAATGAACATAAGAACCTTTTGAGTCTTACAAGCAAACAATAACACATATCCACATCTAATCATAAGAACTGAGGGACAGTACAAACAAGGTACCTCTAAGTTGTGAACCACTGGCATAATTGGCTGGCACCGGCTGACTGGAGGCAAAAGGTGATGTATGCTGCGACTGGGTGACTCCATAGGGGCTATGACTCGGCTGGGCTCCAGAGTACTGGCCATGCTCTGTTCCAGCTGTACTGAATCCTGGCTGAGACTGGAAATGACGCGTCTGAAAAGGTGGCAAGCAACCAATATTTTTTTAATGTACAAGCACACACACACACACCAAAAAATATCCAATCTGTGAGTGGTAGCTGAACTGGGTGTCCCTCATTGTAAAAAAAAGTTTTGTTCGTTTCAGGTATAAACAGATTGATTTACATTAAAATATCACACTCACAGGAATGACTGGAGACTGGAAGAGCTGTTTACTGCGTTCCCCAAGAAGAGCACCAGGACGCCCATGACTAGACTGCCCTGCTATGTGAAAACAAGTGGTGGAGCAAAATGAAGTCATTATTGAAGGGCAACTCTAGTAGAGTCTAAATGACAGTTACAGCTTTATACTTCTTTGACAGACCACTGAAGAAGCCAAATAGCGGTCACCTTGCATGCTGAGAAGGTGCGGCCCACTGTGGATGGCCATGTTTGGCTGGTATGTTGCCGAGGTCAGAGTTGTCATGTCACTGTTAATATATTAAACATGATAAACTGATTAGCAAACATGTCATTTTCAAAATCTGACAGCTTTGGATAATAATCCCCCCTCTCCCTTTTGGGTGAAGTCGCAGTATTTAATTTTGGAATCTTTTGTAATATTATATATAATATTTTCTGTGCATCACTGCTGAATAAAAGCATTTAAAGAAAAAAAAAAAACTACTGAATAGTGGGGTGTGTGTATATTATATATATTATACACAAAGCCATAGTTCTCTGACAAGATTAATCTGTGATTATGAACGTGATATTGGCTAATTTTCAGTGAACTTTGGCTCTGTGAAGTGAATGACGCTCAATCTGAAAGCAGGTGATGGTGATTTACTACTAATCACAGCAGCAGCTTTACTGACGAGATGCGCATGACAATCGTATGTGATAAATTGCACAGCCCTACTAGACGATCTGTACAGACCAGATCCCACAGTTCGGCACGCATGTGATTCGCGGAATAACTGTTAACCATCACAAAGTGGAAGTTTATCATTTGCATGTGTTTTGTCTTGACACTTTACACATGAAAGCAAATTTTATCTATTCAAGTGGAAGAGAGAGACCTCGAATCGGAACTCAGGCATTGTTTTCTGTGCACAGATCCAAAGCACTCGCACACACACACACAGAGAGAGGATGCAATTCAGACGAGAACACCAAATTGATTCCTCTTTCACATCTCTTTGTGCTTGAACGAACACATACACACAAAGCTGTTAAAATACCCATTTTAGCAAGTATTCAGGTAAACACGTCTGCTGTGTCTTAAGGGACTGTAAACACCTGAGAAAGAAGTTGGATGTGTATCAGTATTAGGTCCATGCATTTGGTCTTAAAGAGACAGCAACCCATAAATAGCTGCTTCTGTCTGCTAATCAAACAACACCACAGTTTTAACAAAGCTTCCTCTGTATTTAAGTTGTGCAGTGAGCACTATTGTGTTATTTTACACTTATTTTTCTGCACCTGAATACTACTGTTACTGGCTTTATTTGTAACTGTGTTATGTTGTATGCATCAATGCTTGTAATTTGTGTAATTGTTATGGTTTTGTTACTGACTTTTATTAGTTAAGTGGGAAGTTTTTGCAGTGGTTTAGAAGTACTTAAACTAAGCTTTTAGTAATAAGTATTAATAAACGAAAAACAAACTTTTTTTTAGCTGATGTGAAAAATGATCTGATCTGACACTCAAAATCCATAAAATGATCAGAACCGTGAGTTTTGTGATCCATTGCACTACTAGTTAAATCTATTTGTGACCGGTTCATTAGGTAGTCAAATATAGCTCCATAGAACTGTGAAGGACTTATATCTAGGGTATAACTATATCAAGTAGATATTCATTTTACTTGTAGACAGTGCTGGCAGTATTTTTTTTTTATTTTTTATCTGTTTTATTTTTGTGCTGTTGTTTTGAAAATCTAATAAAAAGAAGAAAAAAAAAAAAGAGAGCAGGTTTTGGGTATCAGACAACGGTGCTGATTAGACAAATTGGATAGTATCAGGTCTCTAGGGATGGATAAACTTATGCTTGGAGACTTAATTTTTCCATCTGACTATGTCAGGTTTCTTTTCCATACCTCTGTTCCTTCCGACGTCTTTTCTCCTCCTCATGTAGGACTTTCTTCAGCTGCAGAAAAAGCTGGTGCTTCTCCTCTTGAAGACCCTGCAGCTTCACTCCCATCTTCATAATCTAAAGAGAGAGAAATATAGGGCTGGTCAGGAGTCCTGAGACATAATCTTACATCACTTGTAAATAATCCAAGTATTAGAATGAAGCAATTATACAGATGCACCTGCTCTTTTGTTTCCTCTAAGGACATTCTCTCCTCCATCTCTTTCTTCCTCTTCCTCTCTTCTTCTTCTTTTAGTTTCTGCTCCATCATTTTGTCCACCTCTTCCTCCTCTGAGAAAAACAATTGATAACTGATCACAAAGTGCACACAATCAACAACCCTATAATTCAAACAAAGCAACGGAGAGCAACATGAGCATGGACATTTTTTTATTTAATGTAGTAAAAAATAATAAACAGTGGATCCCTGGACTCACCTTGTCTCTTCCGCTCCCTCTCTCTCATAATGTGCTTATGTAAGGCACGTGCCATAGCATTGGACAGTTTGGGCCTCTCCAGAAGAGCCGGCATGATAGTAGGGATCGGTGGTGCCAGCTGTAGTCAAGATGTTAGGAAAATATGTTACAACAAAGATCACCATCTACATGTTTAGTCTCTAATGAGTCCGCTGAGATTGAATATAGATTTTAGTGGACTTTTACCACAACTAACATCAGAATAGTCAGTGAGAAACAATTCAAGTCTCGAAATCATTTAACCTTGTAGAATGGCAATGTTAAAAACATTACTGGACCAATAACATTCTTAGTATTGCTGTACAGCACAATTTAGACATTTGACAGGTACAGAATGACACACCACAAACACAAACTAAAGCAGCTGTCAAAAAGTTGACGAGCCTTGCTAACGTTGTTTAAACCAACTTACCATATCAATTCTAAAAACCAAAGACTACGAGTTAGAGCAAAATATTATTTAGAAGAAAGAGATGTGGTAATCTGAGAAGCAATACAAGGCAACGTTAGCTCTATGAGGACTTCACAAGCTAGCTGACTATGCCTGAAGTAACCAAATTGCTTCGTCAGTTGATTCAGTTAATCTGTTCAAGAAAAATCATCTTTCATACGCATGAATTAATAAAACAAAGTAATTTCAGTAATTTCTATCTGCAGTAAGTTGCATTAACACCCGACCATTAGGCTAGCAGGCTAACGGCTCAAGTGACAGTTTAGTCAGCTAGCTTGCAAAATCTGCGAACTAAATAAAACTCTTGCAGTGACATTCATGGAATCTTCATGTAACGCACTTTTGTCCGTTTCTGAGATTAAAAGAACGCTGAGCTTGTCTGAAGGCTTTCCTTAAGGAAAAATGAACAAGCGTATCAGTAATCAACCAAAATGAAAACGACAGGAAACCCAGTATGACGCACTTCCGCTGTTGTCGTACCTTGATGACGACACGTGTCAATGAGCCCAAAAATGATTCGCTTTTTCCACAAATGACAAGTATTATAAGGAATATCATTAAAATAGTCTACTATTATCTAAATAAAAGGTCTATTAGTTAAAGTTGGCCTAAGTAAATGTAAATATGTGGGAAATAAGCCTGTTTTTAAATTGAAAGGCAAAAGTTCAGCGACGCCTAAAACAATATTGAGTTCGAAAAATAAGAAAGCTGTTAAATGCGCTACTATTTGTAAACATTTTAGTGTTTTATTCAAACTTTATTTCTATCTTTTGATTTTATTTTTCTGTTTTTATACCCCCGACAAATATGTAAATCTTACTTCAGATATTAATTATAAGCATTATTATGAAATTAAACATGCTCAAAATTAAAATATACTTTAACCCATTGTTGTACCCCAAACAATTGTCTAAATCCTCTGCAAAATCCTAATAACTTTTATATTTTAAATAATTTATAAATAAAACCTATCTATCTATCTATCTATCTATCTATGTCATCAAAAGTTTATTTATTTCTCTAATTCCATTCAAAAGTGAAACGTGTATATTATATTAATTCATTACACACAGACTGGTATATTTCAAATGTTTATTTCTTTTAATTTTGATGATTATAACTGATAACTAAGGAAAATCCCAAATTCATTATCTCAGAAAATTAGAATATTGTGAAATGGTTCAATATTGAAAACACCTGGTGCCACACTCTAATCAGCTTATTAACTCAAAACTCCTGCAAAGGCCTTTAAATGGTCTCTCAGTCTAGTTCGGTGGGCTACACAATCATGGTTAAGACTGCTGACTTGACCAAAAGATGACCATTCACACCTTGCACAAGGAGGGCAAGACATAAAAGGTCATTGCAAAAGAGGCTGGCTGTTCACAGAGCTCTGCATCCAAGCACATTAATAGAGAGGCGAAGAGAAGGAAAAGATGTGGTAGAGAAAAAGTGTACAAGCAATAGGGATAACCACGCCCTGGAGAGGATTGTGAAACAAAACCCATTCAAAAATGTGGGGGAGATTCACAAAGAGTGGACTGCAGCTTTAGTCACTGCTTCAAGAACCACTACGCAGAGACGTATGCATGACATGGGTTTCAGCTGTCACATTCCTTGTGTCAAGTCACTTTTGAACAACAGACAGCGTCAGAAGCGTCTCACTTCAAAAAGGACTGAACTGCTGCTGAGTGGTCCAAAGTTATGCTCTCAGATGAAAGTAAATTTTGCATTTCCTTTAGAAATCAGGGTCCCAGAGTCTGGAGGAAGAGAAGAGAGGCACACAATCCATGTTGCTTGAGGTCCAGTGTAAAGTTTCCACAGTCAGTGATGGTTTGGGTTGCCATGTCATCTGCTGGTGTTGGTCCACTGTGTTTTCTGAGATCAACACAGCCTTATACCGGGAAGTTTTAGAGCACTTCATGATTCCTGCTGCTGACCAACTTTATGGAAATGCAGATTTCATTTCCAACAAGACTTGGCACCTGTACACAGTGACAAAGCTACCAGTATCTGGTTTAAGGACCACGATATCCCTGTTCTTAATTGATCAGCAAACTCACCTGAACTTACCCAGTGCCACAGACTGATCGACTCCATGCCACGCCACATTGCTGCAGTAATTCAGGCAAAATGAGCTCCAATTAAGTACTGAGTGCTCTACATGCGCATACTTTTCATGCTCATACTTTTCAGTTGGCCAAGATTTCTAAAAATCCTTTCTTTGTATTGGTCTTAAGTAATATTCTAATTTTCTGATACTGAATTTGGGATTTTTCCTTAGTTGTCAGTTATAATCAAAATTAAAAGAAATAAACATTTGAAATATATCAGTCTATGTGTACTGAATTAATATAATATATACGTTTCACTTTTTGAATGGAATTAGAGAAATAAATCAACTTTTTGATGATATTCTAATTAAATGACCAGCACCTGTCTGTCTGAACAACATCTACTCTTAGATCTGTGAGAAAAGCATTAAGTCAAGAAGACCCATTAAAGACTGACAAAAGCAGCTTTTTACATCAGGTTTATAATGGTGGCAAGCTTAGATTGGTGACCATGACAATTACACACCAAACAAAATAAAAGAAAACACAACAAATCCATAATCCATAATACAAACAAGCCAAAAAAACACTCAATTCATGAACTCCAACCTAATAATAATGATTATAATACAAATGAAACAAAAACGCAATCTCCTACAACTGAAAAAAAAAAAGTATTTTAACAAGTTTATTCAAATAAACAGCAATTCCAACTGATTTTAAAATAATAATTATTGGCAATGGTACACAAACACATTCACACACATTACATGGTATGATAATCCAGTACTATCAGTGATTTTGGTCTGTGCAAAAATGGTGGCTAAAAAAATAAACCAAACCAAAAATTAAAGATTGATTGAATAGCAAAGTGACTACAGAATGCATGTTGGTACTGAGGGAAAGGGAAAAAAGGCTAAGGAGAAGTGAAGAACAAGCTTTTAAGGATATGATTACCAGTAATTCACTGAAAAAGACCAGGACAAATGTTGTATCTGGTCTGTCTAGGAGCAAAGAGGAACTCTTAAAGAGGAAGGAACAATATGCAGGCAGCATAGAGAACAAACAAAAATAATTTATAAACAGATTTGGAGGATATGAAAGTGCATTCAACATGTACACTTCATGTGGCCTAACATACTGATTGTTTTATTTTAAGGAAGGGTAGTGTTGGGCAAGTAAATTAGTTACATATCTCTCTAAAGTCCCCATAGACGCTTTCATCACTGTAGGCAATGTAAAGAAAAAAGTCTTCTTCATGGTGCTCCTACAACACAGAAACAGAGACGAAGAGTTTAGAGATGCTTCGTTCTCGTTGATCAAAAATGACATTTTGTGAATTCTCCTCACATAAACAAACAGGTGCAAAAGGTTCAGTTAGATCAAACAATAAAAAGATGTACCTGGTAAAGAAGCCCCATAGTGGCTGATGTGGGAGGAATGACGTTGTTGACAAAGAAGAAGAGGGCATCTTCGGCCCTCAAGTGGATCCTTTTCCGAATGAGGAAGTAGAACTGCCCCACTTCAAAAACAATGGGTAAAAAAGTCAATGCATATCCTTCATATTTTTTATACTATTAAAGATTATACAAAATTATTCTGAATTTTTTAAGTAAGTGAACCTGTCAGGTCAGACGGGACAAGATATTTCTTCTTGTCCAGATCTCCTATTCTGGCTTTGGGAGCTTTCTCTACGATCACCTGTGGAAAACAAATAATAAACACTTCCATGAATGCGAGAATAACAGTATCATTTTTAGTAGCATAATAATGTTATATAATAATGATTTAGGATGAACGATAGAGAATTTTAGGTCACATACCCATTCTAACCAATTTCACAAACTGATATTTGACAGACAGCACATAATGCAACTGAAAATGAATCTAGTGTGAGGGCACATGGCAACGTATTACTGGTAATGGTTATAG
>NC_068410.1:29042888-29066452 GCF_023724105.1 Carassius gibelio | reverse complement strand
CAGGTTGGGTACTGCCAAAAATATGAACAAATAATTAATAGATTATTTGTTAAGATGTATAAATGGAGGTCTGCACAACAAAGTCCAACAAATGAAGATAATATGAACTGAAAGTTTAGTCACACTTGTAAGCATTTCAATTTACATTAAATAATCAAATGTTAATCATTAGGTAATGTTTATTAAGTTCATTAGTAAACATTAACAAGAACATTCTCATATTTCTAGCTATGTGAATATTTATTAACAATTAATCAGTTAAGCATCATATGTTTGTTGATGATTCATAAATGACAATAATAACAAAGTGTTACCCCATTTTTAATGCACTTCACTCATGTTAATATTAAAATATTCACCCAGAAACACTCAGGTACAATGATGTAGAATTGTAACAGCACGCTGGCTGTGCCGTCTTGACTGCTTTGCTCCTATTGCTTTTATTCTTGCACTTCGTCTCATTCACTAAATTGAACAGCCAATAAGAGCTCTCCTTAACTGATGGCCCGATGCTGTTAGTACAAGCTGAATTGGCCCAAACAATGCGACGGCATTCAATGAGATCCAACAGGCCAGAGCACACAGGAAAAGCATTGTCAGCCAACACTGTTCAGTCATTGAGTGACTACCCAATTTATTACCAAATTCTTACAGGTAAATTTTATGGCAAGAAGGTAGCAGTGTAGCACAGTTCTTCAACATGTTACCATCACCTGTTAAATCTGATAAAAGATAATTTTAAAAACTGCATTATTCTTTAAATAATTTAAATTCTCTCTCTCTCTCTCTCTCTCTCTATATATATATATATATATATATATATATAAATGCCATCTCAAATCATTTATGAAAACAGTTTGTGAATTTTGATTCTGTGGTTTGGGTTTTTCAAGAATCTAAATAAAAATTCAACAACATTTTATGTTGTAGATGTTGGATAATCATGAAATTTGGTAAACATTTGAAGGTTGAAGCCTATAAAGAATTGTAAGCACAATAAATTATTCCTCCCCTTTTGAATACTTCGAGATTCTTAATGGGTTACTCCACTGCAAAAATAATCACTTACCCCAATGTCGTTGCAAACCTGTAAAGGTTTGTTTGTCTTCAGAACACAATTTAAGATATTTTGGATGAAAACCAATAAAAGTGTCAAGGTCTATGCAAGTATAAAAAGCATCGTCAGAACAATCCATCTGCCATCAATGATTCAACTGTAATTTTATTATTCAACTAGAGTACTTTTTGTTAACAAAGAAAACAAAAATAATTACTTTATTCAACAATATATCTTGTCTGAGTCTCTCCAAATCAGTGTAGCGCCATTTTAACAAATCTGATACAAGAGCGTACGCCAATTTACGTACAGCTCAGATTTGCTAAAATGGCGCTACACTGATTTGGAGAGACACACTGTTATTTTGGTTTTCATCATGTACAAAAAGTACTCTTGTCGCTTCATGATGTTGAGGTGTCACTGATGGCAAATGGACTGTTCTCACGATGCTTTTCATCACTTAAAGGATTCTGTATTGCATTTTGTGTGTAATTGAAGTTTGTTTCCCAGAGAATCAAACTAAAACCATTTTTAACATCCCTGTGTATTTGATTTTGTTGTAATCTTCTTGTGTTCAGATGCATGCAATCTCACACTGGATCCAAACACAGCAAACATTCGTCTCTTTCTGTCTGAAAATGACAGGAAGTTGACGTATGTGGAACAGCCACAGCAGTATTCAGAGCATCCTGAGAGATTTAAACACTATGAGCAGGTTCTGTCTAAGGAAAGTTTCTCTGGACGCTGTTACTGGGAGGCTGAATGGACTGGCTGGAGTTACATAGGAATGACATACAAAGGAATCAACAGGGAAGGAAGAAATCAGAGTAGATTTGGGTATAATGAAATGTCATGGTGTGTTTTCTGTATTGCCAACAGATACAGTGCTTGGCACAATAATAAAAACAAAGACATACCTCTCCCTTCATGCAGTTCTAAGAGAGTAGGAGTGTATCTGGACTGGTCTGCCGGCACTCTGTCCTTCTACAGCATCTCTGACACACACACACTAACACACTTATACACATTCAACACCACATTCACTGAACCCCTCTATGCTGGAATTAGAGTTTATGAAGCCTCTGTGTCCCTGTGTCAGTTTTGATAGCCATGTAAGAAAAGAAAATAACTGCCCAACAATTTTTCAGAACAGAAGAGGAATTAACTAAATTAGAGTTTGTGTAAAATTTAAAGAATTGTTTCTAAACACATTATAAATGTTAGAAATGTTATTGCTGAAACACATTACAAAGACCTAACCCACTGCGCATTGACGTCGGAGTATGTATTTTTCGGATGTCCAAATTCGGTCCATTGAAGGGGTTGTTTTGTAACACCAGGCGACATCTTTTTTCGACGCTTTCTGCACGTCTAATGTTGACCTCTGTGCAAGGGCTATTTATAGACCAAATGTGGATGTTTTGTAGATGTCTTTTCAACATCAAATTACTTATTTTGGGCGTCATTTTTATAACCTCTATAACTGTGGTCCCATGTTTCCAGAGGATAGAGGACATGTTTTCTGTGCCAGTTAATTTTCCTGTAGCTTTGTTTGGCTAAACTTATATTTTCAACAGGAAATGCATTACACCTTCGTATGCACGTCCAGTTATCACTTGCTGTTGAGACAATCAGTTTTTGCTAAATGATCTGGAACAGTATGCCACCTTCTGAAATGGGATTAGATTTCACCTGCTGCTGAGACAATCAAATGTAGTTTTTGCAAAAGATTAGCTGTTGAGCCAAACAAAGCTACAGGAGAATTAACTGGAACAGAAAACATGTCCTCCACCCTCGGGAAATATGGGACTACATTCAACAATACAGTTACACAAATACAATTCCCCTTTATGTAGAGGAGTTTTTGATTTTCTATGAAACCTCAGCATTTGGTTTTGTGACTAGGGCTTTAGGTCCTCAAAGGCTCTCCAGATGTTTGTTGTTCATCGTTCCTTGTCTATCCCTAGACTAAAACGGTTTTCTGTTGAGATTCACTGGCACACATTACTTGACTTAGTCTTTTTTCTAACATTAGTATCAAAAGGGGGCTGGCACAAATAAACATCTGATACTTATCTACCTACATCATGAGTCTGTGGTCTTCCATACTGTTGTCTTTCCAGATGCATTTTTTTTACTTGAGAATGGCTAACAGCAAGAATAGCCTACATTTCCAAAAACCTGCAATACACCGAATTTCTGCTTCATAGAAAAATGCGTATATCTGCTCAGAACCTGATGTGGCATTAAGCACTTTTCTATGCCAATGACCATTTTAATAAATTTTAACATTGTGCATATGCTTAAATCCTAAATATGTTAATGTTTTATTTTAATTCACAAATATTTAATATATAAAACAATAAACGGTATTTACCTGATAATACAATTACATTTTGCATGTCAAATTTAATTTCCAATGTTCACCTTGTAAAAAATTGAATTAAAAAAAGTGATGTTGCCAAGAATCTGTGAATGTCTTGATCTAAGAAAGTGCTTATGATTTGTAGAGATTAAAAAACTGTGTGGATTTTTATCATTGTAGAGGAATTCTGTATACACACTGCCAACACGCATTTTAGTTCAAACACCATGTAAAAGTAAATTTTGCATCTGATGTCCCCTTTAAATGAAATGCTGAAAATGAAACATTACCTTTCATACAGTTTAACTAGATCATACAGGACTAACCAGCTTGGGCAGTATGTTTTTCATAACAAGCCAGTGAAGAATCACATCACACTTGAATAAGTCTATGTAGGTTCTCTTGTTCATATTTGCTCTACATGGATTATTACAACAGTTTTTGCTAGGATATAAAAGACTATGGTAAGATCAAGGCTAAATCCAGCTAATTATTTGCCAATTATATCTATTTTAATGCACTTAGTCATTCATGTCACAGCATTAAGTGCTGTTACAAATCTGATCTAATGAAATCATATTTTTAATTGTAACTAACTGCACTTTACCATTGTATCTTTATTTAATGAACCATACACAATGAGCTGTCCATTGCATCATCCTTAATAGACATTTGTTTGTTTGTGCAGCGTGTTGTAACAATGTTTCTTACATTTACTGTATGCTACAATTAAAGCATACTTACCTGTGAATTTGACTGAATTGACCATAATGTTTTATTTTCAGATGTCATGAGAATACGCTTGTTATTTTTAATGTGACATGGCATCACATAGGCTAATCTATGGCCAGGGCTATTTTCAGTGGCTTCTTTCTTCTTTTTGTCACTGCATTCTTTTCATTCTGATTTAATTTTTCTTTGTATTCTGCTGTAACAGTATGAAAGAAAAAACAGCATATAGGGCACATTTGTGATCTCTCCAGATTTAATAACAATATATCCCACTCATGAATTCATAGGAATATATGAAGAATCTTTAGTTTTTCTCCCCCTTTTAACCGTTTAATCTCTATAAAAAAAATTATCTCCATTAGCAGTGTCTACTGGAATGTTTCTGTCACGATCGTCAGCTGAAGTGCCCATGAACTCCAGTAGAGGGCACTCCACTCTGGAATAGGGTTGGGTATAGACTGTTTTTTTTTTTACCAGTGCCATTTTGATCCTGTTACGCTGTTTGTGGCCTGCCCCGACCTCTGCCTGGTATCGTTTCTGATTCTGTATATCCTGTTATATACTTGACGCTGTTATCTGATTTCTGCCTGTCTGACCATTCTCTAATAAACACTGCAAATTAATCCAAATGTCTCATGACTCCATGTTACAGTTTCTAAGGCAGGTAAAAATATAATATATTTCTATCGATCAAAATGACTAAATAAGGCACTTTGAAATATAGCGTAATTCTTATGTTAAGGAACATTTTAATCTCCAGTGGTTGAAGGGACAGTAGAATAATGTCACCTCATTCTACGCAGTTGTTTGTGTTTTAAACATACTATTGATTTCATAGAAAGAGCCTTTACTGATTGTTTACAGCTTAATGGAAGCTGTACCCATTATTCAAGAAAAGAGTAGCAAAAAGTTGGATTAGAATCATTATAAGAATGTGGTTAAATTGTCTGGGCAAATAATAATAAAGTTGCAATTAGGTTTATTTTATATGACTTTTTAACTTAATTTTCAACATATTATTTCAGCCCAGTCCACTCTTGTATACATCATTCAAGAGGAGAATTTCAGTCCGTTGACAACATGGATGAAGAGAATTGTATACATCATTCAAGAGGAGAATGTCAGTCTGATGACAACATGGATGAAGAGAAATGTGTTAAGTGTGTTAAGAGGTATCTGTCTGTCTATCACCAGTCTAATATATTAAATGTCTGGAGTTTCACTATGAAGTTTCAGATATGCTAAACATTTATTTTATTTGTAAATTCACAGTTGTGGATATATTTGT
This sequence comes from Carassius gibelio, assembly GCF_023724105.1. NCBI lineage: Eukaryota > Metazoa > Chordata > Actinopteri > Cypriniformes > Cyprinidae > Carassius > Carassius gibelio. The sequence goes on along the minus strand of NC_068410.1, from coordinate 29,061,010 downwards.
AAATCTCCATCATTGGTAAATTAATGTGGGACAGTTTTAACCCAAAAAAAAGTTTACAGTGAAAGTAAATGGTGAATAAAAATTTCTCTTGCAAATGCGTTTGAAGTGACATAATGGTGAAAAACATAAATTTTTGGTTAGCTTTCTTCCTTATCTGCCTCTAATCTGCATGGATTCCTGCCACATAAAATCTTAAATTGGCAGAACCTTATAAATTCCTTTTTTTTTCTTCTTTTTTTTTTTTAATACAGGCTCTTCGACCTGGTGGACAATGGCTATTTAATGTTGTGTTACCTCATCAGTCAATTCTTTTATGAACTACATAAAAGCAAGCCAAAAAGGTGAAGAATGCACACAAACACACAAACTGGTATATGGTGATTTATGGGTATAATGGCTTTTATACTGTACAAACTGTATTTTTTCTCCCCCTACACTAACCATAGTTTTTTAATGCTTTTTCACATTTACATTGTCATTGTCATAAGCCCTATTCGGACGGGACTAATTTTACAGGGGATCGTTAGAGAAATCGGTTTTTCACAGACGTACTTGGTGATTTTAATCCCGTCCGAATCTGCCACGTCTGTGTTTTTCTCACACAACCTCTGTGATAATTCCAGAGCAAATTACCTACCGTTTTTCAGCAAACTCAGTGATCCTCTGAGAAAACTAATCCCATCCGAATGCAAATGTCTGTGATTGCCGGTGATATTTTATTTCACAACGCGTTTCCTTGTGTGTTTTGGCCAACGTGAATTACCGTAGATGCTCTTATCGCGCAGATGTTTGATATATTTGCTTAGCGGCAAATAAATAATAATAAAAAAATAATACAAATAATAAAATCAAGAGCAAGATCGAGTAAACTGTTAATACCGGCTATTGTAATATCAGCATCAGGTAAGATTACTCACGTTCATTTATGTACTCAGTTACATAATGTTTTAATTACATTTAATAAAAAAAAGGAAAACAAGTTAAACTAAAGGAACCACACATTAACATGATTTTGTTATACTAGCCATTTAGTATTTATTGTGTAATAATACTAAGGCAGTCATTCTGAATGAATGCAATGCACGCATACAGAGCGCGTGATCTCTGTGACGCCCAGATGCACAAATCAGACCCTCCCACCTCTGTAATAAACACGGAGATACTAGTCCCGTCCGAATAGTGCTATAGACAATTAAAAATTGGGGGATATATAAAGTGATTCTTCTTATAGAAGCAAACAAACAAAGGAAGTCCTTGTAATACCAAGTTTTAGGCATTGTTCAAATAAGACTAAATCTTTTTTAGATAAAGATAAAGATAAAGAGAAGAATAACATGGGCACTTTTAGGCTGGGTGAAGACTAGTCATGCCGCTGCATTCTGAATCATTTGTAGAGGTTTGATTGTGCTTTATGGAAGTCAAGCCAGAGGAGCATTGCAGTAGTCAAGCCTAGAAATAATGCTGTTGAGTTGGAAGTGGCAGGGAAGACAAGAAGCTCAGTCTTTGTCAAGTTGAGCAGTAGGTGATGTTTTTTCATCCATGCAGAGATGTCTGCCAGGCAGCGTGAGTTCCTTGCAGCTACTGTTGGCTCATTTGGTTGTAATGAAAGATAGAGCTGTGTGTCATCAGCATAGCAATGGTAGGAGAATCCATGTGCCTCTATGATGGGACCCAATGATGTAGTGTATATGGAGAAGAGGAGGAGTCTAAGAACTGATCCCTGAGTAACCCCAGGGACCAGTTGATGTGCTTTGGATACCTCCTCTCCCCAGGCCACCCTGAAAGACCTACCAGTGAGACAGGATTCAAACCAGCGAAGTGGAATCCCTGTGATGCCCAGTGAAGAGTGTGTGGACAGAGTATCTGATGATTGACAGTATCATACGCAGCAGCTAGATCCAGCAGAATAAGAACTGATGATTTAAAATAAGCTTTTGCAATCCACAATGCTTCCGTGATTGCCAGCTCAGTTTGAGTTGAATGGCCACCCCTGAAATCTGACTGGTTGGCATCCATTCTGCTGTTCTGTGAAAGAAACAATGATACCTTGTTGAAAACAACTCTTTCGAGGGTTTAGCTGTGAATGGAAGGAGAGAGACAGGTCTGTAGCTATCTGTAAGTGAAGTGTTTAATGTAGTTTTTTTTTTGAGCATTGGAGTTACCCGAGCCTGCTTGAATGCAGTGGGGAAGGTGCCTGTGAGGAGAGATGTCATGATGATGTGTTGATGATGTGTGTGAGTGCTGGTTAGAGTGTAGGAGACATTGCTTGGAGAAGGTGTGAGGGGATTTGGTCGAGATGGAATGCTGTAGGGTAAAAGAGGAAAAGTTTTGATATTTCTGGCTAAATGAGGGGTCAGGAGGAGGATATGGGAGTTTTAACAGTGGGTGTGTGGTTGGTTTGAGGTCCTGTGTGTGGGACTGAGAATTGATTGACTGATTGGTCTAGTTTTGTCCATGAAGAGTGTGGTGAAATCATCAGCTGTTAAAGAGGTGGTGGAGGGGGACAGAGGAGAGATTTAAACGTTTTGAAGAAATTCCATGTGTCAGGAGCAATGTTAATCTTGATGTTGAAGTATGATGATTTGGCAGTATGGACTTTCAGCAGAGAAGTTGAAAGCAAAGACTGATACATACTCTGGTCTGATGGATCTTTTGTAACCAGAAGTAGTAACCAGAATAGGGTTTGGTGGCACACAGGTAACAAAATGTGGTTTAAATGTAATGAAGAAATGGTCAGAGATATGTAGGGGTTTTAACAAAATGTTGTCTGCAATACAATTGCATGTGTAGATTAAGTCAAGTTGGTTGCCTGATTTGTGTGTGCCCGTAGTGGTAAGTCTCAAATGAAGAAAGGAGTGAATGGTAGTCTGTAGAATAAGGCTTGTCCAGATGAATGTTGAAGTCACCAAAGATTCCAGCAATGAGGACAGCAGCTCTTCCAGCTCCTCTATGAAGGTGGCTAGAATTTGCCCAGGAGAGTGGAAAAATTACCACAACCTGGACTTTTATAGGAGCTGTTATAAGTAATTACATGAGACTCAAATGAGTTATAATTGCATAGTGGAATGTGTTTTGAGTATTTCCAATTGGAGATTGACCGATATGGGTTTTTCTATAGCCGATGCCGATGTTTAGAGGTTTTTAGGGCCGATATCTTCATTTGCATGCTAAAATGTCACACTAATAATAAGTGGATGCACAGCATTTCTAAACTTCTCATCATTTATTGAGCACTGACTTGAACCATCTCTCGAATCTTAATTTTGTGCACTGCACTGTATTGAAAGAAAATATTTATCCAAAGTTAACCAAACAAATCAATAAACTGACCAAGTATTAAATATAAAACAGGTAATTATATATATATTAGGCCTGTTTCCGGTTCAGGTAAGAAGCGCTGTTTTTCTGGTTCAGGCAATATTTATCTGGTACATTTTTACAACAGTTTAATTTAGTGGATGTTTTCATCCACGAACAACTCGAAAGGGTAGTGAATTTGCCCAGAGTGTACCGTTGAGTTTTTAAAAAAAATTCAAAGCATTTTCCCAAAATATGGGTCAAAATAAGATTTGTCACCAAAAATCATTCCATTAGCTCAGCTCAAACAGAGAGAAAGTTGTGGCCAAAATAAGACTCAACTTTACCCCCTAGTGGACGAAAACGTCCCCAACAATGCATAAGGGTTAACTGACTGATGAGGTAGTGGAATGATGTCGGTTCCATGGAGAATGAGGTCGTGAGCAGACCAATGCTGCACAAAGTGACTGGTGCATGTCATCGTATATTAGTGGGGGGGAGGGATCTGGGGGGCGTGGGGGTTCATAGTTCAGTGGTGCCTGGGGCAGAAGAGGGGGCAAGTTCGGGAGTGAGTTTAGCTTTCTGACAGCCTGGTGGATGAAGCTGTCCTTCAGTCTGCTGGTCCTGGCCTGGAGACTCTGCAGTCTCCTCCCTGATGGCAGCAGACTGAAGAAGCTGTGTGATGGGTGGGTGGGATTACCTGCAATGCAGAGGGCTTTGCGGGTGAGACGGGTTCCATAGATGTCCTGGAGGGAGGGGAGAGAGACACCAATGATTTTCTCAGCTGATCTTACTATGCGTTGCAGAGTCTTTCGGCAAGACACGTTGCAGGTGCCATACCACAAAGTGATGCAGCTCGACAGGATGCACTCGATGGTGCCTCTGTAGAAGGTGTACATGATGGGGGGTGGGGCTCTGGCTCTCCTCAGTTTGCGAGGAATTAGAGACGCTGATTTGATTTATTGGCCAGTGCTGCTGTGTTTTCAGTCCAGGAGAGGTCCTTTGTGATGTGCACGCCCAGGAACTTGGTGCTGCTCAGTCTCTCCACAGTCGCACCGTTGATGGTCAGAGGAACGTGCCGAGTGTGTTTTAATGAGTGGTCTGTATGCAGGAATTAGCATGACAGTGATGTGATCTGAGGCTCAGAGGTGGGGGAGGGCTTTGTAAGCTCCTCTCTGTGTGGTTGTAAACAAAGTCCGTTCCTGTTGCTGATAATGTTGAACGGGGGAATGTACACCGAAATGAGCAGTATAGCACTATATTCCCTCGGCAGATAGAACGGCCGGCACTTAATAATCATAAACTCCACCAGGGGTGAGCAGTGTTTGCTGATCACAACAGTATTGCGGCACCACGATGTAAACACAAAGCCCGATGTTGCTGAGCCATGTTTCCGTGAACACAAAAACACAACAGTCTCTTACAGTCCTCTGAGTTGAGCGTAGTAATTGAATGTAGTCCAGTTTATTGTCCAACGAGTGTACGTTAGCCAGTACGATGGTGGGGATAGATGGCTTGTGTGGGTTAGCCGTTAGCCTAGCCCGGATACTTCTGCGCTTCCCCCTCTTCTGCTTCCTCTCACACCGCTTGTGGCGCCTCCGCTGTGGGCGAGATGCAGTAATAAACACCGTTGCGTGTGGATGCACCGCCATCTTGGATGTAAATAAAACTTATTTACATAAGTTTTAGAGCATTTATCAAGCAGGATTTTTCAAGTTTGTTTGAACATAAAAGTAAACTTAAATATTACTTAAACTTAAATACAATTTTATAAATAAAAATCAATTAAACTGAAATATAAATAAAAATAAATAACAGTAGTGCTGCAAACAAACTAGCAACCAGCAACATTTGTGTTTGGTATTAATAACACAGAACATCTAACGTGCATTCAAATTTCAAACTTACATCACAGTCTGTTCATTATTAAAATAAAGTACAGTCAACCAAACATATAAAAGGTTACACTGGTCAGTTTAAATAGACCATAGTATACCGGTCCACTCTGCTGTTATGCCAAGGACATTTTTGCTCATGTGAAGGGGATGATCTTTTCCGTCTAGTTTACATTAAAAAATTACAAAAAATTACAAATATTATAGTTTAACATTCAGATACATTGTGAATATGGAAACATTTGGATATGTGCAGAACGAGACGTGAGCAATAACCTCCAAATAAATCTAGTCAAACCCGTGCTCGCTCGTCCTCGTATGCAAGCACGCGTGCACTGTCACGATTGAATACACTGTAAATGCTATTTTTTTTAAACAAATAGGCCTAGCCGAATGCAGAAATTCGAAATCGAACATTTTGCAGAACAGGATCAAATAAAGTACTGGTCAATACTTGCATAAAATGTTTGATGTGAAAAAGGCAGTTCACTGACTGTGCAACACAGCCACAAGCACTATTACGTTTGGGATAATTTTATTTTTAATACTATAGTGCAGGGGTGCAACGGATCAAAAAAACTCACGGTTCGGATCGTTTCTTGTTTCAGAGTCACGGATCGGATCATTTTTCGGATAAAAAAAAACAAGACAATTAAACATAAGTTTTGTCTTTTTTATTAGGACTAAATTATTAAATTAAAATATATGAAGTCAACTTAAAGTGTACATGGCATAATATCTTCTTTTAAACATAATAGACGGACTCCTGTGAAGTGAGCAGTTATCGTCACATAGCTCTCCGTCCCCCTGGACGTCCACCCTTCTGTCGTGCCCGGTCTGATTGTGCAACAAGGTGCTGCTTAAATGCCGCGGTGATAAGTGGTTGTTGAGCGATCTTCGTTTTCACTCCTGTCAATGAAAAACCCGGGGTGATGTCGCTTCAAACGCGTGGCCATGCTCAATGAGTTTCCACTGTCATATGGCTTTCTTGTGCCACAATGCCTACGCACCGTCACGGTTTTACACTCAAACCTCTTTCCTTCATCATCACATCTGAAAGGAAAGCCAAAACGCTCCCATACAGGGGATTTAAATGACGCAGGGTGTTCAAGCTCCTCCATTCCTCCGCTCACCATGACCACTGAGTGTGGACTGAACATGCACAACTTTTTTTTTTTTTTTTTTCATAAATCAATCCGTGGGTCACGTGTGTGCCGAACCAAAGATATTGATCCAAACGGATCACAAATCAATGATGATCCGTGTTATGTTTTCCTGATTGGTCTAGGGGAGGAATGAAACAGCAAAAGTGGAAGGTGGTGAAATGAATTTGCAGCAGCATGAAACCACCCTGTCTCCAGACCCAGAATCGTTTCACAATAACCACATCAAAGGGGTCTCCAAATCAGAAGGGGGTATTGCCAAAACAACAAACATAATCAGTCTTACTCCTTATTAACCAAACTACTTAAACTAAAAGAAAAGAAAAAGAAAAGTACAGCAAGATAAACTAACTCCCTTACTAACATAAACAGGAGAAAAAAGGTCAAATTCAAAATAAATGGCACCCACCTCCCTACTAACCCCACAAATAAAGAAATAACTGTTTAACAAGCAAAACCTCAAATAAACCAAGAGAAAAACAGATTAATTAAATCCAACAACAAATAATTATTAGAGATGACACTCACTTCTGCCTTTTTAATCTCATTTACCAAGTGTTATAGAAAGACTAAAAAGACAGAACTACTTCAATAAGTAGCACACACGATATAAGGTAGAAAGACACAGAGTTAACTACTGGCTTCAACAAAGTAGTTGGTCTGGGGTTGAAGATGGGACCTCAAAGCTGCTGCTGCACAGTCAAGCCACCACCAACACAGCTCGTTTAATGGCGGTTAGCAAACCAGCTTTGGTGCATATTCCGCCACCTACTGGGATGGAGTTTGAGGCATTGATATCAGATGTAAACAGGAGAAGAAAAAAAAACCTACCCTACCTTTCTATATTCTCTTATATAAATTAGTTGCTTTCAAAAACAAAACAAGAGCTTCATATCTTTTGAAAGAACTATTAAGTATATTCGGCAAAGTTAAAGAATATATGCCAACAGAAATCCACATTTATTGCACTGACCAGAACAATGTTTTCCTATCATTTGTAGCGATTTGTTGAGGGCAGAATGAACAATTCTTAGACGAGAAATGACTGTATCTTCCTTTCTGTTGCCATAACTTATTCTAACTAAACCAACTTGTTTTTGTATTTTATACAGATGTCGACCTTTATTTTTTCTTTTATCCCACCTCTCCTGCCACACATTTTTAATAGCGGTTTTAATTAAACTTTTCATTTCAGATTTACCCAAAGGTATTTCTAAATCAATAGCATTGGGTCTCATTCATGAAACATTCATAAATATATGAGTAAATATGTGAGTGATTTGCGCGTAAAAAGAACTTCCCGAAAACTCTTCTCCTGATTCACAAAAACTTCGTAAACGTCAGATGTGATAGTGAAATGTGTGTGTGTGTTAATGAATTCCAATCAGTCGTAAATGGGACGCGCGTGCACGCTCACTCTCAATTACCATAAATCCCGCCTATTAAATCCGACTGACAACTATATATGAGCATCATATTATGACACCAAATGAAGGATTTCAACATGTCTTCTCAAAAGCGACTGAAAAAGAAACATTTCTCAGCTGCAGAAATTGAAGTTTTATTATCAGAAGTTCATTCAAAACGCCACATTTTATTTTCAAGCGTACTAGTGGCGTATCAGGTCCTAAAAAAGGAAGTTTGGCAGCATATTACAGATCCTCCCTTACGAAAAATAACCATGGTTTTATTATAGTAAAACTGTAGTAACCCATGGTTTTTTGGCGTATTGACTCCCATTTGTCTAACCACAGATTTACTAAATATACCGTGGTTAAACTATGGTTAATATAGCAAAACCATGGTTAATTTGTGGTTACCATGGTTTAACTATAGTAACCATGGTTTTTTGTTTTCATTTGTAGTAAAACCATGGTTAATTTCCGTAAGGGCTATTACTGGCTCTCATAATAAAAGTTAAAAGAATGTATGTAATTAACATATATAATATTTTTTTCAAAATGCTGTGTAAATATGTACCCGATTATGAATTAAAATGCAACCGTATTAATGAGCAAAACGTTCAGACGTTAAACGCACTATTTACGCGTGGCTGGGAGCAGGTGTAGGTTTCTTTCGTACCAACTAACATTTGGAAAATATGAACGTTTTAATGAATCCGAAAATTTACGCCAAAACCACTTTACACGCGATTTACACAAAAATTCGTTCTGCTCGTGTTTCATGAATGAGACCCATTGTGTGTAAGGGCCTGTTTGGCTATCTTGTCCACTTCCTCATTACCCTCCACACCAACATGAGCTGGCACCCATAAAAATGCTGTTGAAAGTCTTAATTGACACAATCTTTATAGATTTAGTAAAACTTCTATTAATAAATCTTGTCTTGAATCTGATTTCCCACTTATTAAACTAGTAAGAACTGAAAATGAATCCGAGCAAATTACTACTGCAGATGGTTTAACTTCTTCAACCCATTGTAATGCTATCAAAATAGCCACCATCTCTGCAGTATATACAGATATATTATTAGTGATTCTGTTTGCAGCTTTATACTTAGAAAGAGGGATATACATAGCTGCAGCTGTTCTTCCAGTTACTGGGTCTTTGGAACCATCTGTGTATATTTGTAAAAAACGGAAATATTCACTCTCAAGATGCTGCTGTACTACTATCACTTTAGGAACTTGATTTTGTTTATCCTTTATATTTTTAAATATCTGGAGATCCACAGAAGGCATTGAGAAAAACCAAGGTGGAGATACTGGCGATGCTACTGTAGGACTAATATTAACATTATTAAAACCTATTTGCTGAGTTTGCTCAAGTTATTCCTCTCCTCATCAGATTACACTGACTACCAGTAGTCACTCGCATCAAATTCAAGGTACTTATTGCTGCCTACAAGACGACCACTGGCACGGCACAGCACCTACATACCTAAACTCACTGGTTAAATATTATGTGCCCTCCATAAGTTTGACCTCTGCAAGTGAACGATGCCTTGTGGGGGCATCCCAAAGAAGTTCAAAATCACTCTCACTGTCCTTCTCCTGGACTGCACCCAGCTGGTGGGATGACCTCCTAATCTCAATTCACTCATTTTCAAGGAACATTTAAAACTCATCTTTTTCGCCAGCACTTAACCAACAAATACTATCACTTTTCCTTCTTTTATTGTCTTTTCATTTAAAAAAAACTGTCTATGCGTTCTGTCATTGCACTTGTATACTGTTGTTGTTCTCTTGTTTATCTGACTGCTTCTATTGTTGTCATTTTTAAGTCGCTATGGATAAAAGGGTCTACTAAATGACTAAATGTAAATGTAACGCACTTGGCCTTCCCCTAGACCTATAGTGTGTGATCTGACATTAAATGCAGTTTACTGATGACAAATATGAGGTAGGACATCAACTTACTGTGTGATAGTGCCTAGAGAAGATAGTTAGAATGTCCCTAAAATTCAAGGTATGCGGCAAAAATGCCCCTGTTTGAGTTTTTGTCTTGTATTAACATCATATAGTTAATCAATATTACACAGGCAATAGGTTAACGCTGTGTCTACACTGGATGTCAGTGATGAGGTGCAACACGACAAAAAACTATAGAACTCATTATAATCAGAGATGCTGTCTACGCTGGATACAGCGCAACACTACAAATGTCCAACAGAAACTGACACAAACTTCAAATGGTTTTTGTGTAACTGATGCGGCGCGATAACTGTAGCTGCAGCGAAGGCCAGTCACTGCTGTTCCGCAAGGCCCACTCAGTGTGACATCAGAAATGCTGGAAAAGCGTGCCTTTGGCAAATGGAAATGCTGCGAAAGTCACATCCTACCCCAGAGAGAGGCACTGTGACGGTTACACACATGGTCTAGCCAAGCAGGGTAGTACAACATATGGCAATCTCTGGAGTGGGTCGAGCCTAGTTAAAGGGGGAAAAGAACACCAGCAGAGACAACAGAGCGACTCTGTCGAGGGAAAGACACATGCTCATCCACAGAGGAGCTGATTGTGGAAAAATACACATATGGGGTCGCCGTAGGGACTGCTACATATGGACACCCAACCTAAGACAGGTTCTAACTCACAGGGATAGCTATTTCTGGGGAACACTACTCGAGCAATGGATGCACGCATCTGGCCCAAGGGGGTGGAGTGGCGTCGCAAGCCGACACTAAGAACGGGTCCCTTACACTACTGGCCTCTGTGGGTGAGTATATGGGAAGATACAAGCACTAGAAGGAGGAAGCAACACTTTTAGTCGAGCATGCTTGCAACCCGAATGGGCAAGGCACACCAGGGACTTCGTAGGCCAAGGCAATGGTAACCATTATTCTGTGGGCCATCCTCTGCTTGGAGACAGCCTTTCGCTTCTGCTGGCAAGAGCTGATCTGAGGTCCTGAAGCTTTGCATTCTGTTCTCTGGGCTCAGGACAACATGAGAGTTCACCGGCCCGAATTCTAGGCACAATTCATCGAAGGAAAATGCTTGCAGGTCTCCTACCCTCTTGATGAAAGCCAGAGCAGTCAGGAGCACTGTCTTTAGTGACAGGAACTTTAACTCGGCTGACTGCAGCGATTCAAAGGGAGGTCCCTACATTGCATTAAGCACCACAGACAGGTCCCAAGAAGATACAGAGGAGGGGCGAGGCAGATTTAATCTCCTTGCTCCCTTCAGGAACCTGATGATCAGGCCATGCTTTCCCAATGACTTACCTTCAGCTGCATAGTGATGTGTGGGAATCGTGGCAACATACACTTTGAGGGTGGAGGAAGACAGCCTTCACTCCAACCCATCTTGCAGGAAAAAAAGTATGACTCTGATCTGACACCTTCGGGGGTCTTCCCGGTGGGAAGAACACCATTCAATGAACAAGTTCCACTTCAGCGCATAGAGGCACCTCGTTGAGGGGGCTCTAGCATAAGTGATTTTTTTTTTAAAGTGATTGGTATTTACCACCGCCTGGAGTAGATCACTTAGAACTTCCCCGTCCCATCCAGGGACAAGACATGGAGATTCCAGAGGTCTGGACGCGGGTGCCATAGAGTGCCAAAAGCAGGTCCTTCCTCAGAGGAATGGTCCAAGAAGGAGTGTCGCGAGGAGCATGAGTTCTGGGTACCAGGTCCGGTTGGGCCAATACAGCGCAACTAGCAAGACCTGCTCCTCATCCTCCTTGACTTTGCACAGAGTCTGTGCAAGAAGGCTCACTGGGGGAGCACATACTTGCGTAGGCCCTGGGGGCCAGCTGCTTACCAGTGCATCCGTGCTGTGGGTCCCCCTTGGACAGGGAATAAAACAACTGGCAATGGGTTGAGTCCGGAGAGGCAAACAGATCAATCTGAGCGGCTCCAAAGAAGTCCCATACAAGCTGGACCACCTGGGGATGGAGACGCCATTCTCCCAGAAGTGTAAGCTGTTGTAAGAGCTCGTCGGCTGAACGATTGAGCAGCCCAGTGATGTGAATGGCACGAAGCGACCTCAGGTGCTTCTGACTCCTAAGGAGGAGATGGCGGGCGAGTTGCCACATGCGGCGGGAGTGTAGACCACCTGGCCTGTCCATATGGATCAGTACATGCTGTGAGCAACTCGAGGCAATTGATGTGCCAATGCAGTTGAGGCCCCATCCACAGACCTTGAAACTGCATGCCCGTTGTATGTGGCCTCCCAGCCGGTGGTAGAGGCATCCATGAAGACCACAGCATTCTTGGACACTTGTTCTAAGGGAACACCTGCCCATAGAAATGAAGGGTCTGACAACGACATGACCACTGCTCCCGGTACGTGCTGCTCTGCCACGCCAATCTCGGGACTTGGCCATGATGCCAGTCGTGAAGCGGTTTCATATGAAGCAATCCGAGTGGCATTACTGCGGCTTCAGATGGCATATGCTCCAGGAGCCTCTGAAAAAGTTTCAGTGTGACCGCCAGCGAGACGGGCTGGTGGCGTCCCCGAACTGCATACTTCTGCCCAATGGCGATGGAAGAAGGGGAAATGAGTGGCAAGGCAAGGGACTCCAGGGAGCCAGCAGCGGAACATAAACAAAATGAAACAAAAGATTCTCCACCCGGTCCTCCTTCGGGGGAGGGAGAGGTGCAGACACTATCTCCCGAAGAGCAACTTCCTCCAACGCTGTGTCGCCCGTCTCAGGGCCGCTTGCCCTTACGCCTGCTGGTTGACTAAGTGGATGCCTGGGTGGACTGGGCACTCCTTTTGGGGCCGGCCACCTGATGCCTGGGTCGAGGATGCTGCTTAGGCTGAGCAGGGACGGAGGCGGCTGCAGGGGGGCACCCTCGGTGATGAGCTGGTGGAGGTGCCGGAACAACTGGGTGTAGGTAGCAGCTGGTCGTTGGGGCATGATGTGCTTAATCACCTCCATTTGCTTCTGTGCCACGGAAAACTGCTGGGAAAAGTTTTTCACAGCGTTGCAGAAGATGCCGGCCTGGCAGACAGGGGCATTGAGGAACTACACTTTGTCACACTTTGTGTTTTTTCAGCCACAGGTGTCGCTCCTGGACCACTAATGTGGACATTTCCCAACCCAGGGAGCATGCAGTGACTTTCGTCGCCCAGGTGGCAAGGTAGATTGCTGCACGCAGTTCCTGCATAGGCCCTGGGTCGGAACTACCCTCATGCAATTCCTTGAGCGCCTTGGCCTGGTGAACCTGCAGGAGCACCATGGCATGCAGGGCGGAGACAGCTTCTCCACAGGCTGAGTAAGCCTTGTCCGCGAGAGCGGACGAGAACTTACACACCCGGCAGGGGAGGCGCAGATTTCCATGCCAGGAGGTAGCGGTCTTGGGACACAGCTGCATCGCCACAGATCGCTCCACCGGGGGGATCTCCACATAACTCTTCGCTGCTCTGCCACTGAGGGTAGTGAGGGAGGAAGAGGCACCAGAATGGTTCCGGGCAGAAAAAGGTGCCATCCATGTCCTGGTAACCTCCTCATGCACTTCCGGAAAGAAAAGCACTGGGGCAGGGCACTGAGAACCAGCACGGGCTGCCCTAAGATACCAATCGTCCAGCCGCAAATGTTCAGGACACAGTGGGGGGTTCCACTCGAGCCAGACACTTGGGGCAGCCCGGATACGCATATCCGTGAGCTCTGGGTCTGACTCGGACAATGCTGGCACACCCGAGGGAGGCAGAGCAGCTGAGTCGTCATCCCCAGAGGACATTAGCTCACCCTCCGATGCAATGACCATCATTTGATCATCCGATGGACCTCCAAAAGAAACGACTGGGACCACCAGGGGCAATGGACAAGTATGTGACTGTACTTGTTGCTTGTTATATATGATCTACAGCAGCTGGTGCAATTATTGTATAATAATATGCATTGGCTTGTTTTATTTCACTCAAAGTAGATAGGCTCTCCCAAGCAATCCCCATTCCTCAGAATCACTTCTGTCTTAAGTCATAGTGATCTCACGAAGGGGAAGATCTGTTAACCTTTGAGAATTTTTTTTTTTTTTGATCAAGGTCTCTTTTATTTTCAAAGATAACAAACAAAAGATAAACAATATTCACATTAAATAGTCAAGTCTAGTTCCTGTAAATACAAACAACCCAAACAGCTCCCCAATGCCCCGCACCCACATGTACTGGACCCCAACAAATTACCATGCAACCAGTATTACTCAGATATGAGTCTGCAGATTTATACATATATAATTAAAATATCTAAATAAAATAAAATGTAATAATAATAAATAATAAATAATAATAATTAAAAAAAAAAAAAAAAAAAATATATATATATATATATATATATATATATATATATATATATATATATATATATATATATATATATATACAGTATTGTTCAAAATAATAGCAGTACAATGTGACTAACCAGAATAATCAAGGTTTTTTGTATATTTTTTTATTGCTACGTGGCAAACAAGTTACCAGTAGGTTCAGTAGATTCTCAGAAAACAAATGAGACCCAGCATTCATGATATGCACGCTCTTAAGGCTGTGCAATTGGGCAATTAGTTGAATTAGTTGAAAGGGGTGTGTTCAAAAAAATAGCAGTGTGGCATTCAATCAATGAGGTCATCAATTTTGTGAAGAAACAGGTGTGAATCAGGTGGCCCCTATTTAAGGATGAAGCCAACACTTGTTGAACATGCATTTGAAAGCTGAGGAAAATGGGTCGTTCAAGACATTGTTCAGAAGAACAGCGTACTTTGATTAAAAAGTTGATTAGAGAGGGGAAAACCTATAAAGAGGTGCAAAAAATGATAGGCTGTTCAGCTAAAATGATCTCCAATGCCTTAAAATGGAGAGCAAAACCAGAGAGACGTGGAAGAAAACGGAAGACAACCATCAAAATGGATAGAAGAATAACCAGAATGGCAAAGGCTCAGCCAATGATCACCTCCAGGATGATCAAAGACAGTCTGGAGTTACCTGTAAGTACTGTGACAGTTAGAAGACGTCTGTGTGAAGCTAATCTATTTTCAAGAATCCCCCGCAAAGTCCCTCTGTTAAAAAAAAGGCATGTGCAGAAGAGGTTACAATTTGCCAAAGAACACATCAACTGGCCTAAAGAGAAATGGAGGAACATTTTGTGGACTGATGAGAGTAAAATTGTTCTTTTTGGGTCCAAGGGCCACAGGCAGTTTGTGAGACGACCCCCAAACTCTGAATTCAAGCCACAGTACACAGTGAAGACAGTGAAGCATGGAGGTGCAAGCATCATGATATGGGCATGTTTCTCCTACTATGGTGTTGGGCCTATTTATCGCATACCAGGGATCATGGATCAGTTTGCATATGTTAAAATACTTGAAGAGGTCATGTTGCCCTATGCTGAAGAGGACATGCTCTTGAAATGGTTGTTTCAACAAGACAATGACCCAAAACACACTAGTAAACGGGCAAAGTCTTGGTTCCAAACCAACAAAATTAATGTTATGGAGTGGCCAGCCCAATCTCCAGACCTAAATCCAATTGAGAACTTGTGGGGTGATATCAAAAATGCTGTTTCTGAAGCAAAACCAAGAAATGTGAATGAATTGTGGAATGTTGTTAAAGAATCATGGAGTGGAATAACAGCTGAGAGGTGCCACAAGTTGGTTGACTCCATGCCACACAGATGTCAAGCAGTTTTAAAAAACTGTGGTCATACAACTAAATATTAGTTTAGTGATTCACAGGATTGCTAAATCCCAGAAAAAATTTTTTTTTTGTACAAAATAGTTTTGAGTTTGTACAGTCAAAGGTAGACACTGCTATTTTTTTGAACACAACCCTTTCAACTAATTGCCCAATTGCACAGCCTTAAGAGCGTGCATATCATGAATGCTGGGTCTTGTTTGTTTTCTGACAATCTACTGAACCTACTGGTAACTTGTTTGCCACGTAGCAATAAAAAATATACTAAAAACCTTGATTATTCTGGTTAGTCACATTGTACTGCTATTATTTTGAACAATACTGTAAGAACTACTGATCACAGAGCCGTGCTTCATGGACAAGCTTTGCATAAAAACATAATCTTTGCGATTTCATAACAGCAGAAAAGCCAGATCAATTTAAGGGTGTCACGATCGGTGTTATGGAAAACACAGTGAGGGAACCAATTGCAGGTAAGTCATTTATTAAGGGATAATCCAAAGGGGTAAACAGTCCAGGCAGGGTCAAAATCAACACATCAATCCACATAAACAAGACACGAACACAAGGCAAGGCAAGGCAAGAATTGACGGACATGAATAATACTCTGACATTAAACAAGGACTCCGTAACACAGACTAAAACAGACAGGGTAAAAATACACAGAAGGATAATGAGGGAACAGGAGACAGGTGGGGAAAAATCAATTACACAACAAGGAGGAAGTTGACCAAATAAGGGAACAGGAATTGATAAGGTGACAGACACCGTGAGAAAGGAGGACATCTAGTGGAACCCCAGGGAACACAACCCAGACACTGTGACAATACCCCCCCTCTACGGAGCGGCTCCCAGACGCTCCACGACAAGACACAACACAGAGACCAGGAGGGAGGCGGACAGGTGGAGGCTCAGGGGGAGGGACGGAGGGCCGGAAAAGAAAAACATGGGGAACCGACACCAGAAGTGTAAACACAAAACAGGGAGACCAGGAGGGAGGAGGACCGGAGGAGTTTCAGGGGGAGGGACGGAGGGCCAGACTGACTGAGGGGAACAGACAGAAACATAACGGAAACCAAAAACACAAAACAGAAGTCCATGAAGGACATCATGTGGCGCCCACCAGGGCGGAGCAGAAGACCACCACCACCGTGTGGTCAGGACGGAAGCCCCCCAGGGCAGAGCAGAAGACCACCACCACCGTGTGGTCAGGACGGAAGCCCCCCAGGGCAGAGCAGAAGACCACCACAGCCGTGGGGTCAGGACAGAAGCCCCCCAGGGCGGAGCAGAAGACCACCACAGCCATGTGGACAAAGCCAGAGCCCTCCAGGGTGGAGCAGAAGACCACCACATCCTTGTGGTCGAGGCCGGAGTCCACCAGGGCGGAGCAGAAGACCACCACAACCGTGTGGTCAGGGCGAGAGCCCCCCAGGTCGAAGCAGAAGACCACCACAGCCATGTGGTCAGGACGAGAGCCCCCCCAAGGCGGAGCTGACCTACGTGCGGCCAGACCAATGGGACTACGAAACTCTGGTAATCCCCTGGTGTCTTTACTGGGCTCCAGAAGATCGGTGCTGGCCTGACTCTGCTCGTGAAGATTATTGGTGACTGGCATTTGTTCATGAAGACCATCTGTGACTTGCACTTGTACATGAGGACCATTGGTGACTTGCCTTTGTTCCTGAAGATCACCAGTGACTTGACTCAGTCCTAGAAGATCCCCCGTGATTTGACTCAGTCCTAGAAAATCCCCCGTGATTTGACTCAGTCCTTGAAGATCATCGGTGACGTGACTTGACTTGAATCTGAAAGGTCAGCGGTGACTAGCCCTGACTCTGGAGGGTCAGCGGTGACTAGCCCTGACTCCGGAGAGTCCACCGGAACCTGACTCGACTCCGGAGAGTCCACCGGAACCTGACTCGACTCCGGAGAGTTCACCGGAACCTGACTCGACTCCGGAGGGTCAACTGGCACCTGACTCGACTCCGGAGGGTCAATTGGCACCTGACTTGACTCCGGAGGGTCAACTGGCACCTGACTCGACTCTGGAGGGTCAACTGGAACCTAACTCGACTCTGCACTGCCTGTGGAGACGTGAGGCACTTCGGCTTCGGGCACTGCCTCCGGAACAGCATCGGGCACCGCCTCGGCCTCCGGAACAGCATCGGGCACCGCCTCGGGAATGGCAGCGGCCTGCTCAGGCACGTCCTCCTGGACGGCAGCGGCCCGCTCGGGAACGTCCTCCGGGCTTTGAGGAACGGTAGACCCCTGTCTCCTCCTCCTCCGCCCTCTATGATGGCAAGTCGGTGGCACCTTGTCTGGAGACTCAGGCGTTGAGTCGGCCATCTTGTGCTGTGGCGCTGTATTGGCGGCCATCTTGGGCCATGACTCTGGACGAGCGGCCATCTTGGGCCTTGGCGCCGGGTTAGCGGCCATTTTGTGCTGTAGTGCTGGGCTGGCGACGATCTTGGACTGTGGCGCTGGCTCAGCAGTTGTGACGTGAACAGTCTTGGGAATCTCGAAGATCCTTGACAATGTGGAAAAGTAATCCAAGAACATGTTAACGGCCATCCTGGGCGTTGGCGCTGAGCTGGCAGCCATCTTGCCCCGTGGCGCTGGACTGGTGATCGCCTTGTGTTGTGGTGCTGTCTTGGCATCCATCCTGCCTCGGCAGA